>NC_089231.1:8422059-8694827 GCF_963924675.1 Phocoena phocoena
ATGGAAATAAATAATTCCTTTTAATCAGTCTTCTCAGTTACTGGATTTTGACCTTGACTCAGGCTGTTAAAGAGAGTCAAGATTTTGGCAGATAGATGCACATTGTTGTATTATTGGTGGTTTCTCTGTTCAAGTTTATTGCCATTATGTTGGCTGATCACTTGCTGAGGAACTGACAGCAAGTACAGATGTGCCGTTTCATCTAACTGTTGCTAGCTATTTAAAAGGTGGATTTTGTCAGACCTCAATTTGCTTGTGTTTTTAATAAACCATTCTTAAAAATTCCATTTTATGTGAACAAGGATATGACTCAGAAAAAAAGCAATTTAACATTATACTTTTTTTAAAAAGTGCTAGGCTTGCCATTGTGAAAAGGATATGAGGAGTGCTTGGAGGTGACATAAGGCCAGTGTGCTGGTTCCATGAATTTGAAGGTGAACTTTGTCTGTTGAATTGTCAGCATGAAGTATCCGTCATGAAATAGGCCTACTTGAAGGATTTCTATGTAGTCTAAAGTTGGAGAAAAGGTCTGAAATTAACTTAACAGATGGAAGCAGGCTAAAGTAATTAAGCACTGAGAATTCAATCCTTCTTTACATAGCTGCACAGAATGTTAAATCAGGTGTTTGACCAAAGAGATCAGGCAAAGAGAGAAATGCATTCTTGCTCACAATAATCTATATATTTAATATATTCAAAGTACTCCTGAACCGGTATGTGGACCCTGTATGTTACTTTGGTAAGAGTAATTTTATTTTAGATCGTTTGAATCCTGCGAAATATGCCTGCGGGGAAGTTTGAGTTCTAAAAGCAATTATTCTGTTATTATTTGTTCTCAGTATCTCGAATTTTAGTTCAAATATAAAGAATGCTTCTCTAGTTAAATCCATTTAGTCAATTCAACTGTCAGATAATAAAGGACATGGAAAGAAATAGGCTCGTCATTATTCGAACGGGTGGTCCTGAATAAAATATTCTATCTACACTATTGTTTGGGAACTGAACTTTCTCTGTGATTTTAAAATCCTACATTTGTAATCATAAACACTATAGTTTTGGCTAAGGAAGGAGTTACACACCCAGAATATCTAATCTAATTTATTGAATTAAAATTATATAACATTTGATTGTAACAGACATAGCCTTTGTGTTGCATTATTACTGATAAAACACTTTAAGTAGCATCAACTTCTAATAAAAATTTATTTAAACAATTAGAACAACAAAATAAAGTAGTATTTGATTATACCCCAAAGTATAAAAATACTTATCCATGGGCTTCCCTGTTGGGGCAGTGGTTGAGAGTCCGCCTGCAGATGCAGGGGACACGGGTTTGTGCCCCGGTCCGGGAAGATCCCACATGCCGCGGAGCGGCTGGGCCCGTGAGCCATGGCCGCTGAGCCTGCGCGTCCGGAGCCTGTGCTCCGCAACGGGAGAGGCCACAACAGTGAGAGGCCCCCGTACCGGAAAAAAAAAAAAAAATCCACGAGTCCATATTGATATAAATAAATAAGTGGGGGGAGGGTATGAATCTCTCATGCAGAAGAATTGCAAATAATTTCTATCTATATAAATAACATATTAATACCCTGACCTTGAGGAGGGGAAGCATAACTCCCTACTTCTTAAATGATGGCTGCACATAGCAACTTCCTTCCAAGGAGACAGTATGGTAGGACCAGGAGAGAGTAACTCCACAGGAGAATCTGACCAATACTTCCTCAGCCAGGTAACCAAGGTCAAGTCATGTGGATAGTATGTATCCTTGATATGGCATGATAAAAATGGCATGTTACCTATGTGGTCTTCTTCCCCAAACAGATAATCCTGGTCCAATCATGAGAAAACAACAGAGAATCTCCAATAAAAAGACCTACTGCAAAATACCTGACCTGTAATCCTAACTGTCAAAATCTTCAAGAACAAGAGAAGTCAGACAGACTGTCACAGCCAAGAGGAGCCGAAGAAGACATGATGACTAAGTGCAATATGGGATCCTGGATAAGATCCTGCCACAGAAAAAGGACATTAGGTAAAAATTAAGGAAATCTGAATAATGGACTTTGGATAGTAGTAGCGTGTCAATGTTGGTTCATTAATTGTAACAAACATCCCACAATAATAGAAGATGTTAATAATAGGGAAACTGGGTGCGGGATGTATGTACTATCTACTCAATTTTTCTGTGAATCTAAAACTGTTCTAAAAAGTAAAGACGGGCTTTCCTGGTGGTGCAGTGGTTGAGAGTCTGCCGGCCAATGCAGGGGACACGGGTTCGTGTCCCGGATCCCACAGGCCGTGGAGCGGCTGGGCCCGTGAGCCATGGCCACTGAGACTGCGCGTCCAGAGCCTGTGCTCCGCGACGGGAGAGGTCACAACAGTGAGAGGCCCGCATACCGCAAAAAAAAAAAAAAAAAAAAAAAGTAAAGACAATTTAAAATAATGTTTTAAAACTTTATATATAAAGTACATATATATGTATTTTATATATATAATTTTAAAAATTCATTTGAAATCACAATGTAGTATTATGACCAATAAGATTTCTACAGAAAAAAGTAATAATTCTCTAACCAAAACTTTTAGTGACATGTTTTTTTCTTCTTCAGTTGACAACAATTGTGAACTTGATTTTGAGGGGATTAAAACACTAATTTAAATGCATAAATTACAAATGAAGAGTTAATTTTCTCTGACAAGTTGCTAAGAAACATCCCTCAGATTCTCAAATTTTTGTGTTAGGTGCTTCTTGCTCAATTTAAGTATTTGTTAAAGGCAGAAGCATTTATCTTCAAGGTATTTTTGAGCTTTCTCACAGGTTTGTCATGAATATTTTCAGCTTTTACAGCCTTTGAGAGGTGAAGGAGTGTGTATAGATTTACTTTCAGGGAGGGTTTGTCAGTTGCAATATGCTATTGTTTCACTGCATCAGCATTATTCCCTCTTCAGGATTCTTACAGAACTTTGTTTCCCAATCATATTTCAGAAGTAATCATTGTGAAGTTTTCCTAAACACTCAACCTTTTCCACTTCCTTCTTTGCACCTGTGGTCGGCAGAAAAATGGTGCTCACCAAAGTCGTCCATGTCCTAATCTCCAAAAGCTAGGAATATGTTAGGCTACATGGAAAAAGAAAATTAAGTTTGCAGATGGAGGTAAGTTGCTAAATCCAACCTTAAGGTAAGGATATTATTCTTTGTTATCCAATCACACCGAACATAATCACAAAGGTCCTTAAATGTGGAAGAGGGGGCAAAAGAGGAGAGTCAAAGGGAGATGTGACTGAGGGAGCAAAGTCGGAGGGATGCAACTTCACTGACTTTGAAGAGAAGGAGCAGGGTCATAAGGCAAGGAAGGCAGCAAACCTCTGGAAGCTGGTAAAGGAAAGGTAGGGACTCTCACCTTGAACCTACGGAAAAGATACCCTACTGATATCTTCATTTTAACACAGTGAGATCCATTTTGGATTTCTAAACTACAGAACTGATGAATAATAAAGTTGTGTTGCTTTAAGACACTAAGTGTGTAGTAATTTGTTATGGTGGCCATAGAAAACCAGTACAGTGCCCCCAGTATATGTTATGCTGGGCAAACATTTAATATAGCATTCCTCCATGCTATAGTGCCCTTATTTGTTCATTCATGTTCTCCCAGAGGATTGTAAATCCTATCAGCCCAGGAAGCAATATTATACTTAGGTGGCATTTTGGTGCTAAGTAAATAATTACTGATCAAGTGAAAAATGTTCTTATAACACATAAGACATAAGACATAACACATAACACATAAGACAGATGCCTTAAACTTAGAGACGGAAGAGACTCTTAGCTTCTCTGATTTTCAGTTTCCTCATTTATAAACATTAAAATTGTGTTCTTCATGGTTATTAATTTGAATATTAGAGTGAAATTGAATATTAACCTGAAGGCATTTTGCAGATATAAAGTTTATAATTTATATGGCAGTTAGGTGTCTGCTTGTCACTGCCCTTTTCCCAAGTCTGGTAAACACTTAATAGTAGGGTTCTACTTCATTCACCTTCTCTTCTGCAGCATGTATCCTATAGATTTTCCACTTATTGTTCAAAAATAGGTATATAATTGTTAGCTTAATTAAATATAGTAAATTTGAGTTTTAAGCAAAGAAAGTGTAATGAATTAAGGAGAGGATAAATGTTTTAGTATCTTAAATGCTACTTCTTTCCTTCCCTTCTCTGAGTTTATTCTAAGAATGTGGTTCCTTCTTGCTTTAAGGGTGTACAATAACATTCACAGTACCTTCTAAAAGATGGTTAAGTGCTAGATAGTGACAATGATATAATGATAGAATTATATGATTTATCCAACTTCTCCAGTAAGAAAATATGTTTGTGCTTGAGTGATCCATATCCACAGTCTCCACTTATAAACTATATGGTCTAATGCTCCATTTCTATACCGTATTTTAGCCAAGTTTTTGTCAAGCATCCTTCAGTCAGGGTTATGGCAACAAAAGGCAAAGTTCCAAAGCAAATATGCAAAATGTTCAAGATGGGGGACCTTATATGAGTACCCTCAGCGTCTCTACCTTAATTCCTTCCCTTTACCGTGAAAACTTTATCTTTCATCAAGGTGTCTAGAATTCTCCTGTTCTCACTGACTTCCTGAGCAAAGAAAAATATCACTCTTTTAAGCCTACCAGGTTACTTGCAGTTTCAGGTTTTCAATTAACTCTGGGATGAAAGAATTTGGCTATGTTGGAAAGAATTTCAGCCATCATTGAGCAAATTAGGAAGGCAGATTTTGGAAACAGGGATCTAACTTTCTAAAATCTCATCACCTAGGCAGCAGCATAATCTTCACCCTTCTGAGACCAGCTCTGCTGTTCCTATTACTCAGCGTATCAGTGTCAGAGCTTGAAATGTCCTTGATCCTGGGAAAATAAACAAAGTTCCTATGTATCATGTCTCTGCAAAAAATGAAGTTTATAATGAGATTCCTTCTTGGAGTACTTCAATATCAGTGTTACTGTAAGGTTTAATCAGTACATTTTTAAAGCGTGTGGAGATCATTTAAGGATGACAGTTAACCAATGGAAAAGGTTTTCTGTTACCTGCCATCTTCTATCATATTACACACTAGAAAAATCTACCTTTTGATATTTGAAGGAATGAAATATGTGTGTGGGGTGGGAGTTCCTGAATGTTTTATGATGGAATAATGCAGATATATGAAATTAATTCATGAATGCAAGCAGTTTTACAATGCAGGTCATACAAACTATATTTGATGAACAGTACTTGTTCAGAATTAATGTTCACATTTTCTCAAATTTGTGTCTATCATTTAGATTGAAGTGATTTCACTCTAGATTTGCCGGTTCACTTAACCTCATGATTCTCTCCTATAATGTTTTGTCATTTTTCAAATTTTCAGTTTCTGTACTGCTTTTTGGCAGCAATAATTCACTGCCTAGGAAAAGTGCTGGAATATATTATAAGCAAAATCTTCATATTACTTAAGAATTTCCTTGGTAATTTTCAGTTGCCTAGACTCACTAATACAAACTCCATATTTTGGGTCATTTCTAAATTTAACTGGTAAATTAGAAGTTATACCTATTTATTATTAATTATATCTTCCAGTACATGAAAACCAATCTATAGGCTATTTAGAGTAAACTTGCTAAAACTGATTCCAAAAGCTAAATTAGTCATTTACAGTCTTGAGACTGGAAAAAGAGAAGAAATCTGAGTTGTTTAAAGCTCGTTATATCCAAATGTTTCACTGATTACTGTTGGTGAATGTAATCAAACACTCCATCATCATTTTAGGACACAGACAAATAGAACATTTTACCCGGCTTGACTTTATTAGCTACCGTATTTTCCTACTGAGTTTTGATGATAGAGTCAATTTTTGTCCAATTAGTTGCCATAACAAGTTCCAATTATCAGTTGAGTACCTAGGATCTCTCTTTTAATTCCTTAGTTTCAGGGTGCACAAGTGCTCAATGATCACATAGCCAGAGGAGAAAACTCCTCAGTATGTACCTTAAATACATTCTTACCTAAGTAGCATCTCACCAGTTGTGCTGAAACCCAGAAATATAAATTGTACACTTCAAAGGGGGATTCCAGACCTCTTTGTAATTCTTGCATAGACGGTTTCTGCAAATATCATCAGTCAACCAAAGAGGATAGAAGAGCTAAGAAAAGAGTTGCAGATTAGGAAAGACTAAGTGAAAAAGTTGTCGCTCTCCTGACAGTTCCTTCTCAAACCCAAAACCCAGAAAAGGGGCTTCAGTGGGATGAGCTAGCTCTTTCACATTTATTTTCCACAGTGAGAGAGTGTTCGTTCAATTCATGCCTGAGAAGCAAGCATGCAAGACGCTGGCTCTCTAACTTGTGGTGGCAGGAAAAGGAGGGATGTTACAGTTAGGCCCTTTCTGACTGTGAGGTCAAAGGTCATGTGAGCGCTTCCCACGGAAGAGAGAAAATCAGTGTGGAGTTGCCATAGATCCCGTCTAGGATGGCATCCTGGAGACCAGTGGGAGCTACAGTAAGAAGGAGAGAGAGAAGGAAGAAGAGGAGAAGGTGAAGGAGAGGCGTGCAAAAGCACACTGCCAGGTTCTCAGAGCCCCTAAGTAGAGCAGTGATGAGAAGCAGTGTGCTGGTCACCATGTAACCCCAGTACATTGGCTCAGCAGGGAAAGTGGCAGCTCCTTACAAGACCAGAGCATGCAAGTGTGCCTCTCTCATTCTCCTTAGAGCCTGAAATCTGAAGGGTCCACAAATTAGAGTCAGCAAGGCAGAGTGCAAACCTAGGCGGAGAAGGAGGGAAGCTGACCACCTCAGCCCCTTTTCAAGACTGGCTTCCAGCAGGCCGAAGCTGGCATGGGGTTCCCTTCAAATGCAATTCGAAGATTTACTCATAACTGGAATCAGAGATATTACTTATCTGACACTTTTTGTGACTAGAAATAACTGAAGCTCCTTTTATCATCTGAAAATAGCCAGAGGAATCATGGGCAACTATTTTATTAAAGAGCAGGAAAGGGCTAGCCTCTATAATGGATTGCTATGGACCCCTGCAGAGGGGAGGTAAAATACAGTGACTTTTAAATTCGATCCTATGAGGCCCTCTCTTTAAACCTACAGAGCACATTCAGGGGTAAAAATGAATGGATAAGTGAAACAAACTGAATGAATGAATGAGCAAATAAAACAAACAAAACCAAATGATAAGCACTTTTTCTGCCTGCACTTTCCTCTACTGCTATACTCTCCTAGCTCCTTATATTAGCCTTTCAATTATAGCCCACTTTTCTGAAAATATTACTTTACATGTCTTTCTATTGGACGTTCCTTGAAGCTGCGAAACGTTTCCTGCTAATTTTCAAAAAATTATTTGGGTCTATATAGTATCAAATTATGTATTTTGAGGAAATGTGATAATCAAAATTTCTATAACTTAATGGCTTTTCATATATTCAGCCTCAGTTTTATTTATATATTTGTCATGGCACTGTCACTTATGCTTTTAATGTTTCTTTATTATGAGACATATAAACCATTTAAAGCCATAGATGAAATTTAAGTGACACTAAATTCTGTGAGAAATACCATTTTCAAAATTATTATTACACTAAAAATCATTTGAATCAATCATTTAATTCAAATGAAATCATTTAAATTTTATATTATTTAAGTTTATATTTACTTTATATTACTATATATATATATAAAACGTATTCTCATAGATTCATTAATTTCTAGCTAAATTAAAGGTGTCATCTACCTGCAAATAAATAGAATATATATGAAATAAATAAAAACTATAGATGTATTATCCAGATAATTCTGGGAAGTCTGGCACATGCTGTAAACATTTTCCATTGGCGTCAGTTTACTTTCATTTTCTTGATGGAATACTTTTTAATGTTATTAAATCAATATTGCATATTTTCAAATGACTGAACACTCTAATACGTATGTATAGAAAATGCCTATCATCGAGATTATCTTAAAGCAGAATGATTTTCCAGTTGCTTTCTCCGCGTAAGGGTTTTTAAAATATGGTTTTCACTAACTCATTATTGGCTTACTAAAGCTAATTATTTTAGCAATCTAACTCAACATCATCAAAGATATGTATGTATGTTTACACAAAATGTTGTTTATTCACTTTTTTAAAATACAGAGTGTGTTTGCAATATCGAAATGAAGTACTGTATTTTCGAATCTTTTAATCATCACAACAGCATACACATTAGGCATGGCTATTTTGATCATTATTTCAACAATAGCAATCATAATAATTTTGGTAAACATCAAGATACATAAATATATTTTAGTTTCCATATGCATTTCTACCACACACTTCAAATTTGTCAATACTTTTAAATTAAGGAATATTAACATTTATGCTTTGGATTTGGGGATTATAAGGCAAGATAATGCAGGTATAATTGTATGAGAAATAAAGGCTAAATTGTTTACAATAGGGATTGAGAAAATGAGCACTTTAGTCCACTAATTCCATGAAATAACAGAAAAGCTACACAATATCAAAATATATAGAATGTATTCTCAATATAAACAATAAAGCAAACAATCAGAAAGTCAGAAATTGTGAATAATTCCTAAAATATAGAAAGCATAAAGGATCAGGTATAAACACAACCAGAATAAAAACGAACCAAACTATATGCAGTAGAAACATATTGCAGAAAAAGAAGCACTTCTAATATATATATATATGTATGTATGTATGTATATATATATATGTATGTATGTATGTATTATATATATATGTGACATAAGGGGCTGTGGGACATTGTCATTTATGCTTTTAAGGTTTCTTTATTATGGGACATATAAAGTATTTCAAGTCATAGATGAAATTTGACACTAAATTGTGTGAGCAAATTAACTGGGGAGAAATATCCTCCCCTTATGCTGAATATGAACATCAGTGATGCTTACGCCACATTCTGCCTCCATTCACATCGTCAAAGGCAGTGCTGGGGCTCCAGGGAAGTCTATTCCCTAGATATCAATTCATTATCCAAGTGTCATTGCTTCTAGGCACTTCAATACACAGAGTTAGGAAATATACGCATGTATACTAACCCATGAATATACAGGTCTGTCTATGTATGTAAGTACATATGTAAGTATGTGTTTATGTATGTGTCTATCTATCTATGTATCTGTGTATGTATGTATGTATCATGAGTTCGTACTGATACCTCTGATTTTAGTGCAGCACCACAGAGTTCTTTTTGGTCTTCCCTCTTTGCTTATTTGTAACTTCTTTCTCTCACAGAGAAATTATATTTTCAGTCCTCATATACACATAAAATAGGTTACTAACTAGATGACAGCATTTATGTACAGCTTTTGTTTTTAGACTTACAGTGTCTAGTCAAGGTACCATTTAAAAAATTTCCTAGGTTAGTTCTTTTCTTGCCTACCACTTTCAGCATGTTTATGTTGTAAATTTGTAATAGAGTTATATTTACTTGTTAGTGTTTGTATTCCTTTTATGGGATTCTGCCAAATTCTACTTGGTTTCTATTTTTATTTATATATATTTTAACTTAAATGCTCTTTCCCTCTCAGGCTCACATTGTCTCACACACAAGGTCTACATTGTCATTATGAAAAGACTGCAGTACAGGTTTTTTATTCAAGTTGTTCATCCAAGCAGGATTGATCTGGGTTTTACAAAGAGGGAAAATGATGTGTTAGACTGTCTGGTTAACCCGCCATGTAGATACTGAACAAGGACCATGATTGAAAAGTGTATAGAATATTTAAAATAAAGTTGACTGACAATAGTGATCACCAATCATTAGAAGGTAACTAAGAGAAACAACAGGTGCATGGATCAATATTTTACCTTGGCTTGTAAACCTTTCTTGTATAATGGATACTTGGTTCCTATACAATGTCCTTTGTTTTCAAATAATGTATCCTTCTGCTATGAACTGCATTTTTGTGTCCTCCCCAAAATTCATATGTTGAAGTCATAACCTCCAATTTGATGGCATTTGGGGGTGGAGGCTTTGAGAGGTAATCAGGTCATGAGGGTGGAGCCCTCATTATAGGATTAGTACCCTTAGAAGAAGAAACAGAGAGAGCTTGCTTTCTCTCTCTACTCTCCACTGTATGAAGTTACAATGAGAAGATGGTCATCAGTAAACCAGGAAGACAGCACTCACCAAGAACCCACCCATGCTGGGACCCTTGCACTTCTAGAACTGTGAGAAATAAAAGTTTGTTGTGTAAGGCACCAAGTCTAGAGTATTTTTGTTATAACGATCTGAACTGGCTTGGATACTTTCTCTAATTTTCTCACTGAAGATCATTGTTGAGAAATCCAGTCATGCAGTCAGGCCCTGAAGAAGTGCTAGAGACAAGAAACACACAAAATTGACGGCTTAGATTCTAGACCAACCGCTTTGGAAGACTTAGGTTGTTTGGAATTATATTGGTAGAGAATTATAGAGTGCAAAATACATTTGGCATGGTACAGAGAGATGAGGTCTGTCAGTCAGCAATGAAATACTAAAGAGGAGAGTGTGAAAACAACTTAAAGGACATTTTGATAGAGCTAATCCCAGAAACTTCAGGCTGCATAGGAGTCAAACTTAACCAGCCTGATGGAAGCTTTTTAAGATGTTACTGTCATGACCAGTAAGAGAAATTCAAGTGATGAAGCCATACTTCAATTTTTCTAACATGAATTTAACTGTGTTCCACATCAGAGAGTTTAACTGATAAGGTGAGGTGCCACTGAATAGCTATGGATGTGAAATAGGTAGAAAAACAGACTCCTAACCTAGTGACAAGAAGTTCAAAAAAGGTATGATGCTTTCTTTACTCTCAGAAATGATTGGAAGTTTTTACCGGGAAAGAATAGCCTTAGATTTTTTTTCTGTGTGTCATTTTTATGTAAGTCTTGTTGGAAAAGTTTGTCCAAATGTGATAAAGCTTGTAAATCAGCTGTAGGAGTATCAATAGAAATTAAAAAAACAAACAAACATGATAAAGCTAGAGAGTAATTTAGCAATGTATTTCAGTTTTGTTATTTGAGGGCATTTTTTCATATAGAATTCTTCATCACAACTGTGTTCAAGGTGACAGCCCTCCATTAATTTTGATGCCCAGAAGAATTCTTAAGAGATCACAATTTACTTTCATGAGTAATTTTATCTGAAGTTAGGAAAGCAATCTAAATATCAGATTATATGTAATTGAAGAGGTACCTATCATATGCAATTATAGAGAGCTATTTGCTAAATCTCACTGTAGTGTGCTTTGAGAGTAGGAAATTTCCTTTTCTCCTGCACCTACAAGAGTACCGGGCCTAGAATAGGCACACAGACTAAAATATTTGTTGAAAACAAATACATGAATTTTACATATTATTTACAAAATAATATCTTTTTTATTCCCCACCTGTTCCTCTCTACCTCTCCATTCCCCAAAAGAATAAATCATCGATGGTATTATCAACTAAAAGTTGAAATTGGAAACCAAAATATACACTTTTAATGTCCAGAAGAAAAAAAAACCATATAGATTTAAAAGTAAATATTTGCTCTTCTCATAGTGAAACAGAGGGAGAAGTCTTGGTCAACCAAACGTTCCAGGCTCCATCCCCCAAAAGGAAGGGAGGCATGTCTAGGCTAGGAGAGAACTTGAGCAGCCCATTTTCATCTACAAACTTTCGGATACTCACCTGTGACTTATGTTACTATGTATGACTTGTCTCTCTTCTTTGGGGAACTTTTTGAGAGTGAGAATCAAGAATTGCATAATTTAGGGGTTACATATAAAATTTTGGAATTAATTCTTTGGAAATTAAATAACTGAGTTAATTGTCCTTTTACAGATAAGAGTTTTTGTATATACATAGCACATTTTCTTTATCCATTCATCTATTGGTGGACATTTAGGTTGCTTCCATATCTTAGCTATTATGAATAATGTTGCAATGAACATGGGAATACAAATATTTCTTTGAGCTCCTGATTTCAGTTCTTTTGTATATATACCCAGGAGTGGGATTGCTAGATCATGTGGTCATTCCATTTTTACTTTTCTGAGCAAATTGCATACTGCTTTTATAGTGTTTATACCATTTTGTTTTCCCACTAACCCTGTATAGAGTTCCAGTTTCTTCACACCCTCGCCAATACTTACGTTTTTTCTTTCTTTCTTTTTTTTTTTTTTTTTTGATAATAGCCATCCTAATGGTGTGAAGTGATGTCTCATTGTGGTTTTGATGGGCATTTCCCTGATGATTAGTGATGTTGAGCGTCTTTTCACATACCTGTTGGCTATCTGCATGTTTTCTTTGGAGAAATTTCCATTCCAGTCCTTTGCCTATTTTATTTATTTATTTATTTATTGCTATTGATTTGTAGAAGTTTCTTATATATTTTGGATATTGACCCCTTGTCAGATATATGATTCACAAATTTTTTTTTTCCCATTCCCTGGGTTGCTTTTCACCGTGTTGAATTTTTCCTTTGATGTGTGGAAGCTTTTTAGTTTGATGTGGTCCCACGTGTATATTTTAGTTTTTGTTGCTATCTTTTGGAATAAATCATTGCTTAGACCAATGTCATGCCATTTTTCCCTTATTTTTTTTCTTCTAGGCATTTTATAGTTTAAGGTCTTACATTTAAATCTTTAACTCCCAGCCTTAAAAATGAAGGAAATCCTGACATATGAGCCAACTTGGATGAGCCTGAAAGACATTATTGTAAGTGAAACAAGCTAGTAACAAAAGGACAAATGCTTCATGATTCCACTTATCTTTGGCGTATAGAATACTCAAAACCCATAGAAACAGGGAATAGAATGGTAAGTGGCAGAGACTGGGGGGAGGGTGAAATAAGGAATTGTTCAATGGGTATAAAATTTCAGTTGTGCAAGATGGATAAGTTCTAGAGATCTGCTGTACCACATTGTGACTGTAGTTAATACTGTATTGTGCACTTAACATTTTGTTAAGAGGGTAGATCTCATGTTAAGTGTTCTTACCAAAATAAAAATAAATAAATAATATTAAAACATGCAGATAGCCAACAGGTACATGAAAAGATGCTCAACATTGCTAATTATCAGAGAAATGCAAATCAAAACAAAAATGAGATATCACCTCACACCGGTCAGAATGGCCATCATCAAAAAGTCTGCAAATAATAAATACCAGGGAGGGTGTGGAGAAAAGGGAACCCTCCTACACTCTTGATGGGAATGTAATTTGGTTCAACCACTGTGGAAAACAGTATGGAGGTTCCTTTAAAAACTAAAAATAGAGTTACTATATGATCCAACAATCCCACTCCTGGGCATATATCTGGAAAAGATGAAGACTCTAACTCAAAAAGATACATGCATCCCAATGTTCATTGCAGCACTGTTTACAATAGCCAAGGCATGGAAGCAACCTAAATGTCCATCGACAGATGAATGGATAAAGAAGATGTGGTACATATATACAATGGACTGTTATTCAGCCATAAAAAAATGAAATAATGCCATTTGCAGCAACATGAATGGACCTAGAATTATTATACTAGGTAAGTCAGACAGAGAAAGACAAATATAATATGACATCACTTATATGTGAAATCTAAAAAAAGGTGATACAAATGAACTTATTTACAAAACAGAAACAGACTCACAAACATAGAAAACAAACTTATAGTTACCAAAGGGGAAAAGAGGGGGGATAAATTAGGGATTTGGGATTAGCAGATACAAACTACTGTATATAAAATAGATAAACAACAAGGTTTTACTGTGTAGCACAGAGAACTATATTCAATATCTTGTAATTACAATGGAAAAGAAAAAAAAGAATTGTATAATCTAAATAGGAAAGAAAATGTTGTATTTTAAAATGCTAGTGCCACTGATCAGTTTAGAATATAAAAAATGAGTGGCAAAGGTTTTCATGTTTAATTATAACATTCAGTTTTCTAGTTCACCCGGAATTTATTTTGTTTTATTAAGTGAAGTTAGACTAACTTGATTATGTTTTTCCAGAAGGATAGGCAATTTTATCTGTACAATTTTTGACTTTTGGTTTCTCTGCTTTTTGCCATTGGTTTCTAAGCTTCATAGAGAATGCCATGTTAACTTGAGGAAAGGCAATCTCCCAGTGATTGTATGGGGGGAACTCTTGCTCAATATTACAGTTACCCTTCTAATCATCTCTCAATTCCACTATAGCCTATCACCGTAAATTCCACCTCAACAGCCATTCTAGGAGATCCATTTTGGGCATGGTGGTGATCATTTCCTTTTGATTTTAAATATCATTGAAAAGTCACCTTTCCAGAAATCTCTGGCTCCATGATTTTTAAGGGAGGAAAATTTCAGAGCAACTGAAAAATCCTCTGACACTGGATGGTGGTGTGATGAATTGGGCGATTGGGATTGACATGTATACACTGATGTGTACAAAATTGATGACGAGTAAGAACCTGCTGTGTAAAATAAATAAAATTAAATTTAAAAATATCCTCTGACACTCAACTCTTACTGAGCAATCTTTCAGTCTCTTAAATTCACCTCAGTAAACAACATGATTAAAGACATGCAAAATATAGTAATTTATCTGAATTCCTCATTCAATTTCCCAGATTGGTCTTTGAAAGTTTGTCTTCATACGACCCAAATTCTAGCCAAGAGCAGCTCCACTTATATCTACTCTGAATGTTACCTTGTTATTGGAACACATCCACCCCGCCTCCCCCACCAATCCTGGTGCTTGGTACAGGGCTATTGAAAGAGTAAAGCCATTTCTTTTCTGTTATTTTTCACTTGAGTGACCAAATATATTTTATTTTTAACCCAAAATAACAGCAACAAACTTCTAGGATTCTGCCTCAAGGTCATGTAAATTTCCTAGCCTGTATTCTAAAATTGTCCACTGGCAAGTTAATGGATTTACTCTCTCCTAGGACAAAGTCCTTGTCCGTTAAATTTATAACATCAAGTATGAAGTGACAAGTCTTTTATGCCTGGAAGAGGAAGACAGCTAAGCCTTATGAAAATCCATTACATTTCTGAAGTTTCTGTGCATCCAGTGACTTAGGGCCATAGGGGTAGATATGTGAAGAGCAAGGAGCTGCATCTTGAACATCATACCAGGAAGAAGGTATAGGAGGATCAGTGTAACTTTTTAGATTTTAAGTGACTATAACCACCAAGTGAGTGACCTTCTCCAACTCATTTATCTTATGACCCCAAAAGCAGTTTAC
Source organism: Phocoena phocoena (assembly GCF_963924675.1). Taxonomy (NCBI): domain Eukaryota; kingdom Metazoa; phylum Chordata; class Mammalia; order Artiodactyla; family Phocoenidae; genus Phocoena; species Phocoena phocoena. Next base: position 8,437,329 of record NC_089231.1, read on the forward strand.
TGCAATAAAGGGAAATCTTTACAGGTTCAATACTGCTTGAAGTATCTAAAAAAGAGGGGATGCAACTTGAGGCCTGTGACAAGATTAATAGAATTGCAAGAAAGATCTCTTGGGGATTTGGAGCAAAGCCATAGTTTTCTTTATATGTATAAATAATTCTCATTTTGGAAAAGAGAATTTGGCTTGCTTTAGAATCTACTAGAGTCTAAATACTTGATCACAGGTTACTAAATAACTTTTCAACCCAAGCTACACATTAAGCTGGCAGTTAAATTACATCTTGAAGCAAAATTGATTTACCCCAACAGAGTGATATACGCCCTCAAAATATTTCCTTATTAAATGGAAGCAATATGAAGACATTTGATGCCCAGGGTAACTGAAAACACAAATTTCTTAAATTAGCAGATTCCTCAAACACACACACACACACACACACACACACACACACACACACACATATCTGTGGTTCTAAAAATCTGAGTCCTAAACATAGACACATTCTGGAGTTTCAAAGGAGGTCTCTTATGATTATAAGATATAACATAAAATAACAGTTCTTTTGTTCATAGGTGTCTTTACGAGGAGAGAATTTAGAATACTGAACATTCACAGGAGTGACCTCAGGAAAGACATCCTGGACATCAATTTGAGCAGAAAGTTGGTCATCCATTCTGCCTGGAAGGTGAGTTAGTGTGCAATCAGGAACTATACCTACCACTGGAAAGGTCCACAAAGATGACTGAAGAAAGTTGGAAAGCATAGATAGAGGCAGAGTGCTTGACATAGAGTAGATGCCAGCCTCCAAGGCAATGACACTATTTACTGTCTCTTGGTTATTTATGACCTGAGATATAATCTAGTCCTGGGAGATTTATAAACAATCAGTTGATTATGAAAGGAATTTTTCCCCCAAATTCTTAGGGAAAGTTAGCTTCCCATTGACAGTTTGTGGTCATTCTAGTCAGCACTTCTTTGTTGTCCTGTAAATTTTATAGGTCATGAGATGGTGCCTTATGATTTCATACTTTTTAGAGTATCCTTATAATAAATAATTCTGTACCAGTTAAGATAATATGAGTGTGTCTTTTCATTTCAGCACAAAATAATCTAACTTGTACAAATGAAGTAGAATAATAACTTTTGAAATATTAACATATGTCACTTTCTTAGACCCTGAAAACAAAGGTGTTACATCTGCAAAAAGAGGGGCTGTCATTTATTCTGGGGTTGTCAGACATATTAATGTTTATGGTAACACATTCTTAGCAACTAAATGAATAATAAAGATTTTAAGGAAGATGTCAGGTTTGTTTTTTCCATTTTCAGACAAGAGCTTGGAAAGTAGAGGGAGAAGGATTTTATGTTGACACACGAGATGTTTGTGTTAAGTTTTACCCTGTACCTAACCCCCTGAGTTGAATCTTAAAATGAAGAGACACAGTAATATAAACCTTGAAGTGTTGAGGAATCTAAGAGCAGCAGAAATAGTTCTGTATGTCCCACAGTGCATATCAACAATGGTAGACAGTTATGAGAGAGAAATCTACTCCATTGTGAAGAAGCAGTAGAGAATAGAAACGTCAGTGTGGTGTCTTCAGTGCATTATTCCAGATGAAGGGAGGTCTCTAATGGATGTAGAATACTTGGTTGTTAAAGACTAAGAATGTCAAATGGTTTTGGCCTTTCATAACTGAGAGCTCTGGAGCCCAGTGCTTTGGCGAAAGTCTGGAGCATTTAGGTCAATGGCAAAGTAGACATGCAATGCAGCATTTAGCAAAACAGCATGCAATCAAGTAAGAATTTAAAGCAGATTCTGGGAGGGATCAAGCTTTTCATCAGACATGAAACTGATGTCATCTTTACTTATACCTCTTATTAAAAGTGTTCCCATTTTAGATTTAGAATCCACGGAAATGCTGTTCAACTAAATGGAAAAAGCCCAAAAGTTAAGTAATTCCTTGTTAGCCAATTGAACCAACTCTTATATTTTAGTTGGACCTCCAAACTGTACAAGATAAAATCATTCACATTTATTCCTCTCAGCAACCATGTTTCATTTTTACTACTTAAAAACAAGATAAAAAAAGAATCAATGTTTATAAGTTATTTAAAACTAAATGAACAGTTAGATCACAGCACTCAGACAGAATCAGGCCTAAGAGAAGTAGGGAATCTTAGGCAGATACTGGGAGAATGTAAGAACTAAAATGTATTCTTGCAGTCATGATCCACTTTTAAACCACCCCTCAACAGAGTTTAACTTGTTGGGAATTAGAAATAACACAATGAAGAGTATCATTTTTTGGAATACCATATCCTATAATTTCAACCTTGGGGAACTAATGTATATATGTCTTTGTAATCTTTAACACTGTATCTTCCACTGTGTCAAGGAGTTTCCTTTTCATAGTAGGTTTCCAGTTTTACTGCAAAGTGTTAATTTAGGTCTGACAAGACTTAGCAAAGAATCAATCCATGATATTCCCCCTTGCCACTATATATGTGTGTTTGTGTGGATATATAATGTTAATTATATATATATATATATATATATATATATATATATATATATACATGTATATATAAAATCTTATCTTCAGGAATCTGTCAGAAGGAAGTTAATAATTAATTCTCACTAATGTATAAACTATTTCAGCATACACTCTCCAAAGGGAAGCAATTTAACATTAATGAATTAATATATTAGGGAGACTTCAGATACTAACACATTTGAGTGTTGAAGACATTTCTGAGTTTCCATGCATGAATGTATTTGTCCAACAAATATTTATTGAATGGCTACTATTAATCAAAATTATTCTAAATACAGGGTATATGGTGGCTCATAAGATAACTTAAGAGTTCATAGAATAGTTGGAAGAAGATGACAACAAATAATCAAAGAAAAAAGATAATTTTGGACTGCCTTAAGTGATATGAAGGAAGTAAACAGGATAACATTATTCAAGAATGATTGTGAAGGGGCCACTTTAGATGAAATAGTCAAGTAAGGCTCCTTTTAGCATAGATATTTGTAACAGCAGAGCAATGAAAAGGCTCCAACTATTTGAAGGCTCCACAGAAGAGCATTTTAGGTAGGAGGAACAAAAATCACAATGTACAATAACCCTGAGAAATACCATTTCTTTAAGTTATATGGAGAATAGATAGGTAGAATTTAAGAGTGGAAATACAGATCAGTTAAGAAGCTAATACAGTAATCTCAGAAAGAGATAATGGAGTTTTGAAATAGGGTTGTGGTACTTAAGATATATTCTGAAGGTGGACTTGACAAAATTTAGTTGAGGGATGATTTGGGAGATGGGAAGGAGGGAATGATAGAAGGAGAGATATAGCGGTTAGGAATGCTTTGAGCTGCAAGTAGCAGAGTGCCTGACTGTAGTGGTTCAACATAGGATAGTTACAGGAAGTGTGGCAGCAAGCTTTGGCTGGCAGTGGTTCAGTTCTTTACAAGTGCCATCAAAGTTCCAAGCTATATTACAGCTCCTGAATCCTTCACTGGAGGAAATTTTACTCATCTATTTCTTGCCTCTTTGTCACATGAAAACAATCACAACTTTAGGCATCATGTCCACCTACTGAAAGAAGGGAAAAGGAAAGAGATTTAATGTCGTGAGTTACATCTATTCTTTTGATCAGGACCATAAAAGCCAGCTTAGAAGCCTCAACATTCTTAGCTCTTTTTTTCATTGCCCAGAACCTGGTCACATGGCAACCTCTGGCTGTAGGCACAAATGGGAAGCATGGGTTTCTTGTTTTCTAGACTCTAGAATGAAGAGTATGTGAAGAAAAGGGGATTGGTCAGTGTTAGGGGTTGCCAATGGAGTGTCCTCCATAGGAGGGTTCAGTGGTAATGTCCAGGTTTTCACCTTGAATCATCACATGGATGCCATTTAGAAAAGAAGAAGGAAGCAACAGGAGAGAGGGATGATAAATCAAAAGTGTTGTTTTAGACATGATGTGGCATATGAATTTTATAACCATGTGGAATGTTAAGAAGACAGTTGAATATTATTCTAAAGGATCGGTCAGAACTAGAGGTTTTTAGCCTTTAGGACAACATAAATCACATGCATGACTTTAAAAAGTCTGATAACTTCTAAGATCTGCTTTTCCCATTTCGGCCAAGTCTTATTTTCTGGTATTAGGAAGAAAAAAAAGAAGGAAAGAAGGAAGGAAGGGAGGAAGGAAGAAAAGAAGAAGTTATTAAGTTATGATTTTTAAAAGGAAAGAAAACAATAATAGGAAGGCTATATCTGCATAAAATCAGATTGCAATTTTTGTAGGGGAATTATTTTGAGATTTTCATTTTTCCTTTTGATAATGAAATGCCTAAAAGTGTCCAGATTATGGCTGGATAAAAGGTAAAAATTTAGAATTTATAAATATGTGTTTGGAAAATGTTAAGATTGGAATATACACATTCTTCTATATAGTTATATAGAAGTTTATATGTAAAATTCTTTCATATATTTTATATGAAATACATTCTAATAGCAGATAAAATAAATACAATTTAAAATAGAGGCAAATAAAATTTAAAAGGTGCTATTGTGTGAATTTTATATATATATACATATTTCAGCTACTATACAAAGGCAGTCTTTCTGATGAATAGCAACCTTTTAATGAGTTCAGGTGATATTATATTGAACTATAGAAATGGGAGAGTTATGTTTGTTTTACTCATCCTAAGTTTGAGTGAAAAGCAGTTTTTAAAAACTCACAAAATCCTCACCTAGTACCTTTTTCCTCTTAAAAAGCATTTTAATTTTAAGTATTATTGTTTTTCATTTCCATAGAATGTGGGAATCTTGCAACTCCTTATTCTTTATGTTTTTCCCATTGAAAATATGTCCTACAATAAATCATTTGACATTGAATTTTTCTGTTTTTTCATTTCTTCTGATCCCAGTCCATGGTTACTTGAAAAAAAAAAAAAAAACCAAGTGAAATGACAATGAAGGAAAAATAATTACCAAATTCGTATTTCAAGATTATTTTGTATTTAAGCTCAAAGGAAATACTTAGGTGTATTTAATTACAATTATAGGGCAATAATTAGCAAACATTAGAACACTCTACATTATCTTTCATGTGCTTTCAGATTCCATATGAAAAGGCATAAAACATTATCACTCTAAATATGGCTATTTGACGGGTCTTCTGAAGTGTCTGTCCAGTGACCTAATTTCATGCTACTCTATGGTATCCCTCTTTTAGGGTCTTGAATATTTCACCTTCCTCAAACATTAGTGGGGAATATAACATTCCATTTAATTATTAGGTTTCTTCATTCATTTATTCACATATTAATATTAATTAAGCATCTAGTATGTTCAAGATATCAGTGCCAGGGTACCGGGGACTAGGCCTGTAGTTGGTATCAAGATACTTAATAAATAGTGTTGTAGGCATCTATGATAAATAGACTATATTAAATTTCATTTGAGTTCTGTAAGCTTTGGATAATTGAAGATAAGGTAAAATGTATTCCAAGCATTTAAGAATAAAGGAATTGTTTAAGCCAAGTAATAGAAAATGGAAAGTACATGGTGCATTCAGAATGAAATGTAATCGGGTAAGACTGTGGGATACAGAACGTATTGTTAGGATGAACAATTGGTTAAAAGGTTTGCAGACATAGTTTGGAAACTTTGTAAAGAATTAGGATGTTATTGTGTTTGCAGTGATGAGTAACTATTTTTTAACAATGCATGGAGAATTATCCAAGTTGGTAACATGCTCCATGAAAAGTTTATTACTTCAGTGCTGCACATTTGAAGAATATGGTCCAGATAACATTTTCTTAGTTATGATATTGCCTTAACACATCTCTGGTTCCTTCATAGAACTTAGTTGTGTGATTGAAAGGCAGGCACGAGGTTAAGGCGACTCTTTGTATAAGGACTCCTAACCCAGGGATCCAGAATTTTCCAAACATAAGACCTGATGGTTTTGAAGAAGCCTTCGAGACTAGAAAAGAATTCCAGAGATGATTAATATCCCTCAACCCAATTTATACTGTGGATTGTTAAATATGTATATTTTCTATAGTGGAATATCACAAATGTTTAAGTATACCATAAATATATGTGTAAGGAGAAGAAGCTAGGTTCTCAGTGGGCCATGTCTAGACCAACTAGAAAGGATGGGTAAAATGTCAAGTGGAGAATGTCTGTGAGTGTCTAAGCTTCTAATCTAAGAGGGACTAGGTTGTGGGCAGGGCAAAGAGTATACCTACAAATGGAGTAGAGAGTCTCCTTCTGCACATGCAATACCCTCTGTGCAATCTTGACCTACCCATGTCACTTGGGATTACGACTTTTAAAGAAGAATGAAAAAGACTGTATCAGATAGCCTCAATCTTAATTTGAATTTATCATGACCACCACCCTGTTTCACCATAAAATCTAAAGTGTTAGCCATGCTCTTTAAGACACTACAAAATGAGTGAATTTGTCCAAGTGTATGAAGATTGCTTCTAACCTTTCTCTTCTCTACAACCTTTTATTTATTTACTTTTATTTTTATTTTTAACATCTTTATTGGAGTATAATTGCTTTACAATGGTGTGTCAGTTTCTGCTTTATAACAAAGTGAATCAGCTATACATATACATATATCCCCATATCTCCTCCCTCTTACATCTCCCTCCCACCCTCCCTATGCCGCCCCTCTAGGTGGTCACAAAGTACCGAGCTGATCTCCCTGTGCTATGCGGCTGCTTCCCACTAGCTATCTGTTTTATATTTGGTAGTGTATATATGTCCATTCTGCAACCTTTTATGAACAGCAACAATACAATCAAATCTGACTGTATTAGCTCAAGTGATTTATTCAGTTTTTTTAATTTTAATTTCATTTTTTGCAACTCTACCATGGGATGATTTCAAAGTACATTCTACATTTGGATTGTAGACTATGCATATAATTTAACACCCAGTACTATATAACATTAATAGAATATTGTTTACCTCTTGTTTTGAAGACTTCCACTAAGAAATAGAATGATTATACTTCCTTTTCTTATGTTTTTATTCACAAAGCAAACAACAAAAAAATGAGTGTGATTAGAACATATGACATCCAGGATAAAATTGAAAGGTTTAATAAGGAGAAATTAGCACCATGTCTTAAACCCTAGGGTAGCCAGGCTCCAGTGAATTACATACTCTTCCTGGTATTCATGCTCTTGCCTAGTCCCGCCCACCTTGGCTTGGGGCAGCTATCTGTAACCAATGAAATGTGGTAGAAGTGATGCTGTTTAATTCTATGGCTAGGATGTAAGAAGCCTTACAGCTTCCGCCTTGAGTTTCTGGAACATCCTTTCTCAGGAAAGCCAGATGCTATGAAAGACATCTGGGAATTCTGAGGAAACCCAAGCTAGCTATGTGGAAAGGCATTGTGGAAAGAGAGCAATATTTGTTATTGCAGCTAAGGCAGCACACTGCAGGAAGGCACTGCCGGACTGGGTGCTGGTGGAGAAGAACCAGTGCCCAGGCATATTGCTCCCGTGCAGCCATTCCAGCCTTTCTGCTTTTTTGTGCAACCCCACACCAGGTATGATGTAGCGGAAACAATCAGTTCCTGCTGTGCCCTGCCCAAATTTCTGACCCACAGAATCACGAGTATAATAAAAAGACTGTTTTGTTTGTTTGTTTGTTTTTTTTGCGGTACGCGGGCCTCTCACTGTTGTGGCCTCTCCCGTTGCACCTGCATCGGCAGGCGGACTCTCAACCACTGCGCCACCAGGGAAGCTCTAATGCCTGCTTTCTGACAGGTTTTTAAAGTTATAACAATATATGTAGAAGAATCATTTAAAAAATTGTGTTAATAACCAAAAATGATAGTGTTAGACCCTTGGGTGTTTAATGTTAAATGAATGATTTAAATATTTATTTAATCTTGTCTTTTATGCCAAAATGGAAGCAAAAAAGGTTGAAGATAAGACAATGTAATATAATTTTAAGTCATTTTTGGAATCATTGTTTCTCTTTCAAAGACAACAATAAGTTACATTTCTTCTAAAAAGAAATACTGAATTACATTTACTTTTCTTCCTCCTACACTTAGCATCCCTTGTTTTTATTTGTTTTTGCTTGTTCTGCTTTCTTTCTCTCCATATCATTTATAATGCAAAGCCTGTCATAATGTCATGGAATGTATTTCTTAGAACATAAACCATATTAGAAATATCATTGTAGCCAAAGATAAAATGAAGCATAAAAATCATATAAATTGATTTAACATTTCTCCCCAAATAGGAGCATTTAAAATCCAAAATCTACTATCATGCATGCCTTAGGCTTAGAGGATTCAATAAGGAAAAGAGAAAATGCCGTTGCTCAAATTTATTCTTTACCTTTGAAAACATTTTTGGAAAATATGATTGTTCCCATTGTGAATAAAGAAACTCAAACAAGAAGATCTTTTTAGAATTAAGGATATTGGGACAAATGCCACCTTCATCTTAAAAGGAAGAAATGAAAAAGGGAAACTGACATTTTCACAAAATTTTATACGTAGGTACATAATCATGCTAGGATTAAATAAAAGCAATAATGAATATATGAGATAATGTAAAGATCTGAGAATATACCTGAAATTCTGAATTCATTCTTGATCAGGTAGAGTTGAAATAAATTTGAGAACAGAAATTTCCTGTTATTCTCAAACTTTATTATGAAGAGATCTATGATAGAAACATTTTTGCTGTAATACAATGTTATAGAAATTCACACATGAACTAACTTTTGCTCAAAGGTTAACGCAGTTAAGAAGGAGTTTGGAATATAATATTTAGATGGTAAAGGTGCTAAATTAGTTCTAGCTTCATTTGGAATCCATGCTAGAATCATATTCATTTGCTCTGAGGCTGGTATCTGTATTGGGCTCAGTTGGCAATAGGATGAACTAAGTATTTATTGAAAAGCGAGGCTGTGGATACTGAAAAAAAGTCAATTACAATACATTTTTGTGAAAAAACAAATTGAAGGCAACTACTTTTTATTCATAATATTATAACAATTTATTAATAAATTCCTAAACAAAATCAAATCAAAATTCCAGTCTGTTCAAGCAGATAATGATGATGTGATTAGTGAAATTCAAAATACAGTAGAGAAACCCCAATGAAAATATTAGGAAAGCTTTAACTCACGTAGTGGACTAGTGGTATTTTGCTAGGTGACTAGAAGAAGCAAATTGATCAAAAGAAATACGGTTCATTTTCTCATGAAGTGTGCTTGATCAGGAGAGAGAAATCCATCACATGACATGTGGACATGAGAAGAGAAGTACTGTTTACCCCTCAAAAGCTTGAGGAATCAAGTCAGCAACACTTCACAAGAGGAAGGAGGAGTAATCCAAATGTCTAATGACTGATTGTTGGGAAAAGTGAATCTATGACAAAGCAAAATATGCTCATTAAATGAGAAAACTATTGATCTATCATTCTGGTTATACATCCAGCTAATAATAATAATAATGAAAATAATAATAAAAGACTGTAGAATGAGGTTGAATCTACAGGTATGCATTAAATGAATTAGAGGCCAAGTATGAAGTAGGAGAGAAAATGCAGATGACAAAAACAATGCTTGTATTGTCATGTATATAAGCAATAACATTGAATGAATGAATGAAAATCTAGCAAGTATTGATTAAGTGTCTACCGAGTGATCAATAATGTTTTAGATACCGAGGGAATGTTATTCTAGATAAGGGAAGATGATAAACATACAAAATAGCAATAAAATAGTATAAAACATGATAGTAAGTGTCTAGTGTGTGGTACAGACCAAAATGGAGATACTCAGAAAGAGTCTAGTATTGTATGGGGTTTTATGGAAGGATTTATTGGATACCTGGAGACATGGCAACAGGAGGGTCTCTTATACTTAAAGAATTTGAAGAAGTTAGACTTGAAAAAATTGGATGGAGGAAAGGGACCATACAAGCCAAAGACTGAAAGTGTGTGTAATGCCATTAAAAAACAGTTTAAGCCAATTAGAAATTAGACTTGGGGCTGTATACAATTAAGAAGGAAGTTGAGTGAGGGACCACCGGGTATGGGGGGCCTCAAATGGTGGGGTCTGGATTTGGTTTATAATGAAAAAAGAAAGAAGTAAATTAGAGACTTGGAACAAATGAAATACAAAAAATATTAGTCTGAAAGATAGACTCAAATTTGGAAGAAGATTTCGTGGCTTATCTTTACCTAAAATAAACAAGGCAGATTAAAAAAAAAGTTAGAAATAAAGTCCAAATCATTGTTTGTTACTATAGGAATATACAGATCGAGGTCAAGACCTCCCACTAGTATATTTCAAAATGTATATGCTGGTATCAATGCAGGAAGTGACCCTAAATAGATATGAAACAACTTCCAATATAAACAGGGACCCGTTTTCTTAAGAAACACATGAAATGGGTTTGTAATATGAAGATGATTAAGTAAAAGACTCAACAATACATTCTATAGCTTAGAATATATTACCTTTTCTTTTTTTGTGTTATCATTATGAACTCATGTCTTTATAGATTTAATTATTTTTTAATTAACTGAAGTTTGTAATCATCTTTGGATGCTCAATTTGTCAACACTTTGTTCAATGGGAATCGCTTTATGTGCACTTTTGATATTGTTCCATTAACCTTGGAAACATATTCAGCTTTCTGGCACCAGAGCATGTTTCAGGCTCACCTTGGACCCGTGGAATTATCTTATCTTCAAGGAACTCTTGTTCTTTTTAATAAACAATGGAAACTCAGAGTGACATTGTCACTAAGCTGTTTCAGTGGACAAAGGGAAGACCCATGAAAATTGCATGCTCTTTTAAAGACATGAATTCACATTAGAATTTTCAGTTCAGTTCTGTTATTATAGTCTTCCTCTTAAAATGCTTAATTCTGTAAGTGAACTTTGTTTTTCTATAATTAAAGCATTAATTCCTAAAAAGTTTCAAAGTACAGCCATCCTTTGCTGTCTGGGGGGGATGGGTTGCAGGACACCTCCCCCCCAACAGATACCAAAATCTATAAGGCTCAAGTTCCTTATATAAAATGGCATAGTGTCGGCATATAACTTAGGATTTGCTCTAAGTTCTGTCTTTATATTAAATTTTCAAGTTGATTGTTATTTCATGTTAGAGCCACAAGCTTTTCTTTATATTATGATATAAAATGGTTCTGTAACATCACATATAATGTATTAAGTTATTTGTTATTATACTGTATATATTGTTCCAATGCTTGCTATGTATCACTGCAAAGGATTCTCTGAGGTGGTATTATTTGGACCATACAGTAGTTAAAATCTTTAAATTTTCTGTTGAGAAATTAAGGAGATGACTCCTCGCAGAGAACTGTACATGAAAATACATACTGTGGCGGTTCAGTTAAAAATCTCCTTTCGAATAACGTGACAAAATTCAATTTTACTTCATACATCTTTGTTCCTTTAAGCATTCTTATTTTAACTACAAAAATCCCTATCATGAAATCTAAAATTTCAGATGCCACTGGAAAAGCATACATATCCATTTCCATGATAAACTCTTAACTTCCACTAACAAATTAATAATGTTGGGAAAGATAAAGCATATATAAACACTATATAAAATTGACGTTTATTTTATTGATTGTATAGATTTTGTTTATAGATTTGAATTTTAGAGTATTATCATCATGAAGTCACTTGGATCCTAAATCCCTATTACATTTACACAGGAATTTATATACTTTGATTTAGTGAAGAAATGCAAATTCTTGCAGGAAACTAGTGTATGCTATGTCTCAAATCCTCAATTTTTTATACTAGTAATGTTCTCATTTCCATGAAGAAAAACAAAACATTCTTCTAAAACAAATAAGACAAAACATTAAACTTTTCAGTTTTATTATACTATACCTACTTCTAAATCACTTTTTCAAATTTAAATAGAATTTAATATGTACCTTCAAACATTAAAAAAATGTGTTCTTGAAAAACAAAGGGACTCATAAATGCTTCTTTAACCAATGGATGGGGTTGGAGGAGATGCTGATCCCTTTCTAAAATCTGGGCTTTTGCTATTAGAAGATTTAAAACTGACTTGAAAAAATAAAGACCTTTTAGCCTTGGAGTAGTTAATCCTTTTATCACTTTCCTGGCTTACAGCCTGCTCTTATCACTCCATTAGTTAAATTTCTTTCTAAATATAAGATTGTGTTTTTAAAAAGAGAGAGCATTTTTAGTTTAACAAGTTCAATTCCTATCATTTTTAACTTCAGAAAAATGATTCACAGCCATTCTGTCTTTTTAGCTGGAAACACATTTAAACAAAGAACGTAAACATCAGTCGTCATATTTTTACCAACAGAATGTCTTGTTTTCAGTCTTTTAGAAACCGTGTTTTTGGAGGCAACTGCACTGGTATCTTCAGTTTGGCATGCCACGTTGATGCTGCAGTTCTGCGCCTTGTCTCACCTCAGGACACGAACCAGGGAGCCTCTCACTTCCTGTTGGCCAGTGGAAACCCCAGAAGAAGGTCAGAGAAAGGGAGGGGAGTGAGATGAGGGCTTTCATTTCCACTAATCCTTTCAAAGTCACCTTAGGCTAGAAGCATCCCTCAAGACCATCCCTCCAAGATGCATCCTTCCTGGTTCTAGCAACTGCTCTCCAGCAGCACCCACACTGCTAGCTGGTTACAGCCTTGTTCCTGTGATTCCTCTACACTCTGATCATAATTTGTAAATGTCACCTTTATTCAACTCTCCCTGAAGTATACTAATTCAATTGTACCACCACTACCTGTTAGGCCTCTGACTGTTCCAGGAGTCTTTCCAAAGATTCCTTCTTGAAACCTGAGTTCTCTGAATAAATTTTTTAAAAATTCAATTTTCAAAAATTCAATTCAAAAATTTAAAAAATTTTAAAAAATTCAATTCAATTCAATAACTTATGTTTGTATGAATTACAATACTTCTAAGTTCTTTTTGGTGGCAATAAATCCTTAGGATGTAAAATAAAACAGCATTTCTGATATGAAAACATAGTTGCTTGTAGTATACATCTTTAATTAATGATTCTTGATCAGGATATATTATTTCAAATACAAACAGTACTTTTCCCTTGCATCCTAATTGATACAGGCTTCTTTTAAAGGAAAATTTCTCCATTTTTGCTACTTCCAAGTTCTCACATTTAAGATTCAAAATCTTAAGGAGTTAAATAAAATAGTCTTCTTCTTAGGAGGATTCTCCAGTTTGTTTAATAAGGGTGGGGTGTCCTTTGGCTTACAGAATGTCTTTTAATTGGTGAGCTTCAAATAACTTGTTTTTTTTCTCCCCCTTTGACATATCTCCTGCTGATTGGAGAACTTTGATTATAATACCTCCACAGCTTAATCTTATATTTAGGTAATATGATAGAAGAATCCCTGACATTCAAGAGATTGGAAACTGAGTGAATTTATTAGGTAACCTTGGGCCAGATTAGGAGTTAGAAGTCAGTGATCAAAAAGATCATTGGGTCTTTCCACTGTTGAGGGGAAGAAAACACACTGTCGAGACTTCCCTGGTGGCACAGTGGGTAAGAATCCACCTGCCAATGCAGGGGACATGGGTTCGAGCCCTAGTCCAGGAAGATCCCACATGCCAAGGAGCAACTAAGCCCTAGCAGGGATTATTATTACTGTCTCCTACTTACCAACATCCATCTTGTTCTTCTGAAATTCATTCTCTGTACTGAAGTCTACCCTCCTCATCTGATTAATTTCTTAGCACTCACGACTTTGAATTTTATGTTTTAAGTAAATGCTGGTTTATGTAAAATGCTTCAATCACAGTAGTTATGTAATATCTACAGGTCTTTATTTCTGATGTGCTCTCTGTTTGAAATTCTTTCCTAGCATTATGAACCTGATAATTCTTATTTATCCTTCAAGTACCAGATTAGGTATTCTCTCTCAAACTTTCTCTAATTAGGCCATATATAGTGTAAGGCTGGCTTTATACAATGACCTAGGAAGTATTCCTTCTGCTTCTATTTTCTGAAAGAGGTTGTCGTAGAAAATTAGTATAATTTATTCCTTAAATGTGGATAGAATTCACAATTAAACCCATCTGGGCCTAGTACTTTCTGTTTTGGAAGATTATTAATTATAGATTCAATTTATTTAATAGTTATAGGCCTATTCAGATTATTTCTTCTTGTGTGAGTTTTGGCCAATTGTCTTTGAAGGAATTCACTTTATGTTGGTTATCAAATTTGTGGGCATAGAGTTTTTCATAGTATTCTTTTATTATCCTTTTAATGTCCACAGGATCTGTAGTGATGTCCCCACTTTCATTTCTGACATTAGTAATTTGTGTCCTCTCTCTTTTTCTTACTTAACCTGGCTAGAGGCTTATTGATTATATTGGTCTTTACAAAAAACCACCGTTTGGTTTCATTACATTTCTCTATTAATTTCGTATTTACAAGTTCATCTGATTTCTGATCTAGTTCTTACTATTTCTTTTTTTCCACTTACTTTTGGTTTAATTTGTTCGTCTTCTTCTATTATCCTAAGGTGGAAAGTTAGATATTGACCTCAGTTCCTTATTCTTTTGTAATAAATGAATTCATGTTGTAAATTTCCCTCTAAGCACTGCTTTTGCTTTTTCCCACGTATTCTTTAAATTGTGTTTACATTTTCATTTGGTTCAAAATATTTTAAATTTCTCTTGCTATTTCTTTTTGACCCACATTTTAGTTAGAAATGTTCTGTTTAGTCTCCACTTATTTTGGGAATTTCCAGTTATCAATCTGTTATTGATTTCTAGTTTAATTCCATTGTGTCTGAGAGCAGACATTGTGTGATTTCTAGTCTTTTAAATTTGTTAAGGTGTGTTTTATGGCTCAGAATGTTGTCTATCTTGGTGAATGTTCCATGTGTTGTGTTCTTGAGAAGAATGTATTATCTGCTGTTGGTGAATGAAGTGGTCTACAGGTGATAATTTTATCTAGTTGATTGATGGCATTGTTGAGTTCATCTGTATTCTTACTGATTTTCTGCCTGCTGGAATTGTCCACGTCTAATAGAGGGACGTTGAAGTCTCCAACTGTGACAGTGGATGCATCTGTTTCTCCTTGTTTTTCTTTCAGTTTTTACCTCTTGTAGTCTGAGGCTCTGTTGCTAGGTGCATACACTTTAAGGATTGTTATGCCTTCTTGGAGAATTGACTCCTTTATCATTGTATAATGCCCTTCTTTATTCCTAATAACTTTCATTGTATTGACGACTGCTCTATCCAAAATTAACATAGTCTTGATTTCTTTTGATTAGTGTCAGCATGATATATTTTCCTCTATCCATTTACTTTTAATCTATATGTGTCTTTATATTTAAAGTGGGTTTTTTGTAGATGACATATAGTTGAGTTGTGTTTATTCATCTACCCTGACCATCTCTGTCTTCAAGTGGTGAATTTAGACCATTTATATTCAAAGTGATTATTGGATATAGTTGGATTAATACCTACCATATTTGTTACTCTTTTCTATTTGTTACCCTTGATTTTTGTTCCTATTTTTGTCTTCCACTCTTTTTGCCTTTTGTGGTTTAATTGAGCATTATATATTATTTAATTTCTCTCCTTTCTTTGCATATCAGTTATACTTTTTTCTTTTTACTATTTTGACATTGAACAAACTGTTATCTGTTAGATGAATTAAGAATAAGAAAAAATAAAAAATTTTATTTTACTTTTACTTACTCTTTTTTTTCTGTGTTCTTACTTTCTTTTTGTAGATCCAAGTTTCTGGCCTATATCGTTTTTCTTCTCTCTAAAGAGCTTCTTTTAACATTTCTTGCAAGGATGTTCTAGTAGCAATAAAGTGCCTCAATTTTGGTTTGTCTGAAAAGGCTTTTATTTCTCCTTCCCTTTTAAAGGATAATTTCACAGGATAATTTTCTTTATCTTTGGCCTTCTGCATTTTGAAATGATATGCCTAGGTGTAGATTTTTTTAATTAAAAAAATTTTTTTAATTAAGAGATTTTCATCCTTCTTTGTTTTTTTTAAGCTTCGTGGATCTGTGGCTTGGTGTCTGACATTAATTTGGGGAAATTTTCAATTATTATTTCATGTATTTCTTCTTTTCTCTCTTTCTTCTCCTTCTGATATTTCCATTTCTCATGTGTTATACTTTAGTAGTTGTCCCACAGTCCTTGGATGCTCTGTTCTGTTTTTTCAGTCTTTGTTCTCTTTGCTTGTCAGTTTTCAAGGATTCTACTGCTGTATCCTCTAGCTCAGAGATTCTTTCATCAGCTGTGTACAGTCTACTAATAGCCTTTCAAAGGTGCTCTTCATTCTGTTACAGTGGTTTTATCTCTAGCATTTCTTTTTGTTTTTTCTTAGTATTCCCACCTGCTTACCTTGTCCATCTGTTCTTGCCTGGTATGTACATTATCCATTAGGCCCCTTAGCATATTAATCTTAGTTGTTTTAAGTTCCCGGTCTCAAAATTCCAACATCTCTGCTATGTCTGGTTCTGATTCTTACTCTGTCTCTTCTTATTGTGTTTTATGTCTTTTGAAACACCTTGTAATTTTTTGTTGATAACCAGACATGATGTACTGGGTAAAAGGAACTGCTAAAAATAGGCCTTTAGTCCTGTGGTGGCCAGGTGTCGGGAAAGAGAAGTCTTCCATAATGCTATAATTAGGCGTCAGTCTTTTTGGGAGGCTGTGCCTCTGAATGGTGAACTTCACAAGTGTTTTTAATATTTTTTTCTCCTCGGTAGGTGGGAGAGAATGACTAGAGCAGGCAGGAGTTCATTATTTCCCTCCTCCCACATGGAAGTCAAGAGCCAGCTGGAGTTGGGTATTTGCCTTCCCCCAGGTGAGTCAGACTCTGTTAACACCCAGAAGGTAGGGCTATGGTTAACTAGTTTCCCCTGTGAGCAAGTCTTTTTAAGAAGACTAGAATGTTCTGGGGTATTTCCAGAGGGCTCTGGCTGCATTCCCTCCCTGCTACAGTTAGCAGGAGAGAACGTTTTCTCAGATATTTACTGTTTGAACCTGGCCTAGACCCTGGAAGTACATATACAGGATTGTGGGGGTCCCTCTCTGACTGAGTCCCCCTGGAGTTTGTCATAGAGTTGTCCACATCGAGTGTCCAGCAATCATCAGATTATATTCTGGTTTTCCTATGATGGTGCCGGTCCCTGTGGAGGTTTCTGCTTGTTAGTCTCTGCTTGGGTAAGTTATTATATTCTGTATTTGCCTGTTGGTCTCTTCAAACTTGGGGGCAGCAGTTCGGCTCGTTTCCTCACCTCTCTGACAGATCCTAGAATAGTTGTTGATTTTTCATTCTCTTTAGCTATTTACTTGATTTAGGATAGAGTGGGGGCTTCTGAGCTGTTTATGCAGAACCAGAAACTGGAAGCCCCCTTTATATACTTTTAAAGTCTTTCATTGTTGATTTGGTTAAATATGTGGCCCATTTGTTTCTCAGTAACCCAGGATCCTATCTTAAACAATTGTTCAAATATCCTTACATCTTTGATATTTTACCTGCCCAAAGATCTAATTCTCCAGAGAATATCCTTTGCAAATAAAGCAAAGTGACCTTGAAGGGTCACTGGAAAATCAAAGAAGATTTGTTCTTTCACCTTGTAAAAAGAAAGGTGTTAGAAAAAACTAAGTTTTTTGACATGGTACAATTAATGACTTGCATGGGAAATGTCACATCAAATGAGATGCTAACATTTTTTAGGTTAAATTGGTATAGGTAAAATATTATTAATATAAACATTTCAGAAATTGTAAGTCGTATGGAAAATCTAAACAATTGTCAAAGCCCTTGTTAACATGTTTCTATTTGTCAGAATCCTGGTGCTTGAAATTAGATAATAGCACTGTGCCAGCAGATATAAGTTCAGTTATTTTTTAAAATGTTAATTTTTGTGACAACTTTTCTTCTTCAGTTTGAATCTAGCATCTTCAAGGCCAAAGGTTTTCAATTGGGGGTATGCATCACTTACCTATGGAGTTTTATTAATATATAGATATTTAAGACCTACTGCAGACTTACAGAATCTTTTGATTATTTTGACATATTAATGATATATTCTACCTATGAGCTTGGGGTATTAATGGCATATAATCTCAGGATATTATATATTTTAATTGAAGATTTTTTCCTCTGTAAAAGTTATATTCACCCATTTTTATAATTATACATAATATCCAGTCTTCTTAGGAAATAGGAGGGTAAACATTTCTTGGATTGACTTTGTTTTGCACACTTCAGAAATAACCAAATTTTCCCTGCTGCATTATTTTCTTAATGAACCCACATCGTTTCACTTTTGAAAATTATCAGCAAAAGATAACCACAGTCATGTTAGTTGAGATAAGAAATACTCTTATTGTTTTAACCAGTTTTAATCAATTATTTTTTACTGTGGCCAAAAGCCCCCATGCATACAAAACTTTGCATATGGTGAAGCCATAGAGATATCCTTTAGAACCAGTATTGGAACATGGAATTCGTGGTTTTCCCATTCCTCAGTTATTCAGTGTAATCCCCTAGTCACTATTCTGAAGCTTCATCTTTTGACTAACATAAGTCTTGGATACTTGCTTCTGCCTTACACTCATAAATTGGAGGAAAAGACTTTTTCTATACCAACTTGAGAGAAGACTGAATATGAAGCAGTGATATACTAACTGATTATCAATTAGAACAACAGAGAAAACCTAGTTTTTGGAGCCAGTTTAATTCTCCAGAGTTTCAAGCTTAGCCCAGGAGGAGTGAGTAGATAAGGTTTATTATGTCACTTGAGTGGCCTGCTGCCCATAATTTCCTGACATCTCACCTTTGGTAATTCATCTGTTGGTATCTTGAAGGTTTTCCTCTTTTCAAGTTCCTCTTACAAATGCTTAGGTCTGAAGGAAGCAATGATTTAAAGCAGTTAGAGAAAGATTGCCAACAGCTCTGTGAGACCAAGATAGGGTCCATAAAAGAAAGCAAAGAGGAAAATTTGATAGGTAACTGAGGATAAAAGTTACTTCTCTTACCAAGTTCAAATTTTGCTTGAGTTCTGATCCTTTTGATTGAAAAGGGGATGTTTAATTGAATTACAGAATTACATTATCATGGCTTAATTCTGAAAAGAACCTTAAAAATAAGCTAGTCCAACCCCTTCATTTTAAAAATGAGGAAGTAGTTCCATAAATTCAAATACATTACAATTCAATTTATAGAAAAGATTCTTTCTGTGTTTATTACTGCTCAAGCATGACCAAAAATGCTCCTTAAAAAGTAAGTTTGTGATCTAAGTAATGACCCAAATTGGTTTTTTTATAGAGTAGTAACTGTGAACTTGGGTGAAACTGAAAATCTATCTTATCAGCAAAATGGTATTTCACTTATTAGGATAGCAGTTTTTGGCAGCACAGAGAGACTGGATTTAGTTGGTTCACAAGACAGAAATAGCTGTCTGATATGCATGCTTTAGGATTTAATTCTTCTATCAACTTCCTTAAAAAGGATTAATGCAACACTTTCACTTTGGGAATTAAACTTGAGATGAAAGAGAGAAAGAAAAGAACTTTAGCTCTTGTAATGTAGCAGAATTTTATCCTACTTATTTATTTTGTGTTAAACTCCTGGTTTCCTGCACACTGAGAGAAGAAAAGCAGCATTATCAGAACTTCAAAGGGCCGTCAAAGGATATACCATCAACTGTGGGCAGAATGATGAGAAAGGCATAGAGCTTCGAACTCGGTTGCAGTCCCCTGAGTGACATAACATTGTACAAAATAACCTTGGAGCCCACAACTAGCAACTGGAAATTGCTAATTCATTAGAAAATGTTATACCTGCAACTGGGCACTTCATGATACCATTTACCAATCAGCAAGGCATATACTCAAAGGCAGTAGACAAGGTCACACGGCATATACACAGATCCAGCAAAGCTGAAGAACCTTTAAAAGTGCTGTAGCTAGAGAATACGATGACAAAAATTAACCTGATATATAGATGATATCAACCACTAAGACCCCTTCATAAACACAGCAACCTCGCAGAGTTTAACAGGGTTAAGCTAACAAACATGTAAATGATAAAGTGCGGTCCACTGGATCTATTTTGTGGTAACTTCCCTTGTCTGCTGTGTCCATTCATCCACAGGCACTTCCACCTATGCTGCCAGTGATATACCCAACATGGTGCAGCCCTGATTCAAAGCCAGTAGCCAATGACTTCTGGCCTCTATACAAAGGATAGCTTAGGCCAGTGGGAATTAGAATTTGGGCAACTGAGAAATAGACTATTTGGTAGTGGTAAATTGAACTCATAACCATGTGCAAACTTAGGTAATAAGGAAGTGGTTGGTATGAAAAAAGAATGGAGTCAACATGTAGAAAGAAGCTGCACCATCATGAAAACGAAGGGTTTTTCAGCCTTCAAGAGTGTAGAGTTCTTGCCAGATTTTCCATTCATATTTTAGATAGGTGAAGTCTGGCAATACAGGACTCTGCTCTCGAATTTCCTTCTCTCTGACTCACTTCTTCCCTTGAATCCTTGCCCAGACTCCCCTTTTCTCCCTATGCTAAGTTAATTGAATCAATCTCTATACTCCAAAACTGAAAAGAGCTGTATAGTTCAAATACAAATGGAAATAACATCATAAAAGCAGGGAGACAAATCACCTAAGCTCATGATCTCATCAAATGTAACTGGTACCTTTCGATTTTACTAGATGGTTTCATCCTCCAATATTTGCATTCTATTGTTGACTTTTTCAGAACTTTTTCAAATTTTCTATTTTGCTTCATAATCATGGGATTTCAAACCAGTATTGGCATCAAGTATCCTCTAGTAGTTGATAAAGTTGTCTTAAGATATATCATGTAAGAAATAGAGGGAAGTAAGTGGATTTCCAAATTAAAAAAAAACAAACAAAACTAACCTATTCTCAATATTTTGCCAAATCTGCTATAACACAGGTAGTAAATCAAGATAGATATTGTGGAGTGGGAAAAAAGATCTCTATTGTGTCACCTTCCTAGATCCATACCTAGAAATCTCATAGTTTCAGATTACCTAGAAAGATGATGGGGCCTTTTGCTTGCAGACAGAATTACTGTTTATTAAAAAGTACTGAATTTGGGGCTTCCCTGGTGGCGCAGTGGTTGAGAGTCCTCCTGCTGATGCACGGGACACGGGTTCGTGCCCCGGTCTGGAAAGATCCCACGTGCCGTGGAGTGGCTGGGCCCGTGAGCCATGGCCGCTGAGCCTGCACGTCCGGAGCCTGTGCTCTGCAACGGGAGAGGCCACGGCAGTGAGAGGCCCGCGTACTGCAAAAAAAAAAAAAGAAAAAAGTACTGAATCTGAATTTTTTCTCTGTTTTCTGTTCTCTGTGGCCTCCATCAAGGGTGATCAGGAAGCAGGGTTAAGGTCTTGTTGGGTCAATCATCTTGGACTCCTTTTTTTCCCTCCACATACGAGCTTAATTATTTTCATCATCATTTAGATCTCCATCCCATGCAGCCTGTTGGTGTTGGGTTTGGGTCATCGGACTTAATAGGACTATAGACTAAATTGTGTGCTTTAATGCAACTAGACAAGAAGTCTGGATGGTGAGCATCATAGCTCAGGGTAACCTAAAAGAAAGGGGTTTGGGTCACCCCATTTTCTTCATTATAAACCTTGTACTGGAGGGTTGAAGAGGTACTGAATTAAAATCAGATTCAGACCTTCCTGGGTTCCCCAAATACCTTCTAGCAGTAGGTTCACCATAACTGTTAACACATGCCCATTCTATGCGTTCATTTAAAAGCTGTTTACTGGGTATAGTAGTCACAAGTGACATTCCTTAGATTCCATAGGTGGTTTATAGAGTGAAGATTGTTTAAATTAAGCGTTTTCCTTGAAAGTTTTGTAGGAAATCTCCACATCGAAGCCTAACATATGATTTCTCACGAAATTGAGCAGTTTTCTCTCCAGTATGAAGCCATCACTGTTCTTTTCAGTTGAGCACCTAATGAATTAATTACCTTGTATCCAGGAGATATGCTGTAGCAAAACTACATACCTTTGAATCTATGGATTCATATTCAAATCTTGAAATGCTCATGCTATGAATAGTCTGAGGAAGCTGAACATGGTTGAAGTAAACACTGATTCATATGCCCTCTTATGTTCCTATGAGGGTAGGTGCTCATGGACTAGAACGTGGGCAAAATCTTCACCATTTAAATTCCCACTCTCTTTTCTCTTGCAATTTTACTACATTTACTTAGGTTGAACACACATATGTTATTTCACTGTCTAAACAACATAGATGGCACTGTTTTAACAATCTGAGAGGAAAAATAAGGAAATATAAGATGTAGTCTTTATTCTTTGGAAAGAAAATGTGTACAAAATGAAATAAGTATCCAAGATTGCAAAGGAACTTATCATAACTAATTTATGCAAAGATAAGGGATATAGAAAATATAATCAACACATCTTCAGAAATGGATGTTGTGGGGTAGTGAGGGAAATTCTGGAACATCTATTGATTCTTTGCTTTGAAGTGGCTACAAAAAAGATGGAGGCCATCCTGGTCGTTTATGACCATACCTTGGCACAACTTATTAAATTTTATTCTCTGCTAATACTAGACCAATATGCTTGGCTACAGTTGAAATTATGATCAATTTTCTTTGGAAAATTGGACTAGCTGTTTTCATCGTGCCCACTTCCATTTAGCCTGTGAAAGTCATACCCAGTCTTGGGAATTCTTTTTGAGAACCACAGGGTTCCTCTGTTTCTACTCCCTACTTCATCTACCTACTTTGTTATGAGTTGGCTACTTACCAGCTAGAAACAGTCATGATCTTGAGTGAAGATGGCATGGATTGAAAAGAGGGTCTGGAGACAGGTTATTTGGGTTTGAATCCAACCACTAACACATATTAGTTATGTAACTTTATTGCCAAATTATTAGACCCTCTATTCTTTAGTTACTTTAGCTATAAATTCAGCATTATAGTATCTACCTATCTACCCTATGGGGTTAATATGAGATTTAATGAGGTAATATTTGTAAAGCACTGTTAAATATATTGGTACTAAATTTTAAATGTTGGCTCTGATTTATGTTATTCTCTAAGTAACTAGAATATTACTGTGCATTCTCATTAATGAACACTCTTGAAAATGATAAAAATCTTCTAATGGTAGATGATACATAGGGAGGTACTTTACATACTGAAATAATTTAGTTTCTTGGTTGAAATGCCATTTATTTGTTTCATTAAGCATTCCTTGCCAAGGGGCATGCTTATCTATTAATTTTCCCCCTTCCTGTTGTTATAAATAAGGCACTCAGTTACTTTCCGCAACTGACACAATCCTCCTCATTTCTGAAGGACATATATCAGGCATCCTCACCTCCAAAAAGCATTCCCTGATACCTTTCAGGCATGGCAAAGTATTCTGTTCTCCTCACATACTTTCCTGGATGAATTTTATCATGACACTCTCAACAGTATACTGAAACAATCTGTTTGGCAAGTTGTAAGCAGACTGAAAGATCTGTCTCTCCAGGGAAGGGTGGTTTCATTTTCTCTTTTGTAACCTCAACACCTTTTGTAGTGACATAAGGGACTCTTCATTGCCGAACTGAACTTGACCTATGTTATGATCACAAAAATGGCAAAGATTCTTAAGAGAACTTGCAAGATTTAGGTCTGCAATACAAAGGCATATTTGTCACCATAGATAATTCTTTCTAAAGAAATCAATGAAGAGGTCTTGCAAAAGAATGGAGCACAAAGTAACTTTGTTTTTATTTCTTAGTATAACATTACATTCCACCTAAAATGAGGGATGGTAGAAAGCTTCTCTAAAATTGCTTATGGAATATTCAGCCCTCTTTTATAAATTATTCTGCAAAGAACTTAGGTGTTTTCAGGAATGCTGGTTTCTGTACTTAAAGGAAATTATACGCCTTTTCTTCAATGTTAATTTTGATGTAAAATAACTCCCTCTCACAACTACATCATAAAATGTTCAGTCTTCTTGTCCAAGTAATTATTTATGCTAATTGTAGTGATTAGAATTGAAATTGATGAGAAAAATACACTAAAAAGGTAACATCTGAACATTTTAATAGTTTGTGTTAAACGTTAGATAAAGTTAATAAGAACATTGAAAGATGTGTTTAACAATGTAATTCGATGACAGGAATACTTTAATTATCTTGAAGAAAGTACAGATCTTATAATAGCTTGGAACACATATCAAAAGGCAGAAAAAAAGGAACAATTTAGTGAAGGCACACTTTAAATACACTTTAAGTAATCAATTAAAAGACCATCACCAAGCTTCAAGTGACCACAAAGGTTTGGGTTAAATATAAAAGCAGGGGTGAGATTTATTGTGTGAATATTTTCAAAGAAGCAGAATAACTCAGAGGCAAAAACTCAGGCATGCTCACACAAAAATGCATTTGTCTAGGTTATCAATTGCTAATCTGACTTAAAGTGTTATGTTGAATTTAATGATTTCTCAAAGATCTGACTTTTCTAGATCAATTACTTTTGCCCCACCATGTCATAAGAATTCTCTAAAATCTGTACAGTTGGTAGTTTTTATAATCATGACTGATAGGTAACTGTATGTTTTAAAAGCATATGGTTACAATTACATTTAATTCAAAAAAATTTTGTCTGGCTTTTGTTTATTAAGATCGGTATATTTTATGCTCAGTTTTCAGAAAAGCTTTCAATAATTAGAATGTCCCAATGTTCATTAAGTGAAAACAACTAAAGAAGAGCTACAAATTAAGAAACTTTTTACATTTTTGTTACTTCCTATTATACATCCTATTTTGAAGTCAGACTAAATTGCCCTCCACAGAATTTTGGGGGTCTAGCTACAGAGTCATTGGGGAATTACATTTATTAGATTCAAAATTTGCTTAGTCTTTTTTAAATTTTTTATAATTGAAGTATAGTTGATTTACAATGTTGTGTTACTTTAAGGTGTACAGCAAACTTATTCAGTTATATATATATAGTTTTTCAGATTCTTTTCCATCATATGTTAGAGATAGTTAATATAGTTCCCTGCACTATACAGTAGGTCCTTGTTGTTTATCTATTTTATATATAGTAGTATGTATCTGTTAATCCCAAACTCCTAATTTATCCCTTCCCCCTTTCCCTTTTGATAACCATAAGTTTGTTTTCTATGGCTATGGGTCTGTCTCTGTTTTGTAAATAAGTTCATTTGTGTCATATTTTAGATTCCACATATAAGTGATATCATATGATATTTGTCTTTCTCTGTCTGACTTATTTCACTTAGTATGATAATCTCTAAGTCCATCCATGTTGCTGCAGATGGCATTATTTCATTTCTTTTTATGGCTGTTTAATGTTATTTATTACTTGTTAAATTTTCTCAAGGTAGTTATATCAGATCACGTAGAATAACTCATACACCCTAAATGCTGTTTGATTTTCTAAGTCATTCCTGGGGAGCTGTCAACCAGACGTCCAAGGTGGTCTAGGCAGATACTAGAGCACATGTTCCAGAGATGTGTTCAATTCTGGGAATTTTGTGTCAATAGCTAATGGGGGTTCTATTCTGTCCAAAGTTCCAGAGGTATTTTGAACACTGAACTGTCAATACAGCCATCTCCTGGGTTTTACTGCTGGGAGCAGAGCAGCCTTGGGTCACACATAGTCTGCAAGTGAGAAGGACTTCGTTAAGCTCAGTGATGGCACTGGGTTTTGAACCCCAGTGGATCAGGGAGAAACAGGCTCAGATTCAAACGCTGCGAGTTGACTGTGTGTCAGTTGGCCTCATTTAGCTCTACCTCCAGAGGCCTGTGTCCTGACTCATCTCCCCTGGCCCATAGGGAGTGTTCTGTCTGAGGCATGAGGGCAGTGGCAGGTATACGAGGAGCCTTTTTTCTCTTCCCTGCTGCCTAGTTTCTCATCTGTCACTTCGGCCATTTGGGAGGCTGTGGCCTAATATGACATTTATTATAGTCAGCAAAAATGGGAGTGGGAAGATTTGCATCCTGCTGGCCAAAGAGCTGTCTCTTTGAGAGCGCCCTGTCTTTTCTTTCCTCTCTGCTCATACTGAAGGCCAGATGTCACGCGAAGTATTCTGTAACTTGCTGACTCTGACTCTTTTAGAAAACCTAAATTCCTCTAAAACTTTTTTAAAAAGTATTCATGTATAAAGGTCTACGTTTTTTGAAGTGTGGCCATGTTAATGGTTAAACCATAGAGTCACTGACAGAAAAGCGTTTGGACTTACCCTTTGACCTTGAAACATGGCCACGCAGGGAGCTCTGTAGGAGGGTTGTTAAAGGTGACATAGGAAGTGCTGTCCCCCAACGGCTGCCTTCAAACTGTACTCTCATTGGCCAGTAGTTATTGGGAATAAACTACCTCTGGAGACCAAAGGACAGGTAGCCCCAATCTATAAGTAGTTCCTAAAAGCCTACTAAAGCTTTGCATGTGACACAGAGTACAGACATCCTTCTGAAGTGGGCTGAATCTGGATGCTGCACAGAGGTGGACACAGTAAGAAATACCTCCTGTCCACATTTCCTCCTGCAGGCTGGCCTGGTGGCCCACAATTGGGCCAAATCTATGTTCAATCAATTCTTGATAAAAACACATCCTCTCCAAAACAAGTTGATGACTCATGTGGCCCAATCCCAGATTAAAAGGCTAGATGTGCCTTAGTTAAAATATCAATGGAGAACCTTAACTATATTCTTAAGTAATGAGTTAGTAAAAATCAGTGCTATGAATTCCTGGGTGTGAGGATCGCAGTGACACGTCAGCAGTCCCAGATCCTGAATGAGAGGTATTAAAAACAAAACAAACAAAAAATAAATAAATAAAAGAGAAAGATGGGGGGTGGGATAGAGAGTCCTAAGAAGTAGATCCAAGGTAAAGAAAGTGAGAGGAGACACTTACAGTTAGAAACCACTGAGAGCAGAACATAAGACGAAAGTGAGGGCAAAACCGGGCAAGAAACAGACAAAACCCAAACAAGCTGGCTGTTTATATCATAGGCCAGAAAGAGCCTTTATTGTTAGAGCAAGAAAATGAACTTCTATCAAGCCAATGAGGATCTGCAATAATTCAATGCCGAGACAGACTGTGGAATTTGGTGGCTGCCTTGGAAGCATCACAGACTCAGATATTCTCTGACTGCTGAGAGAGGGTAGTTCAGTCCCATAAAACACCTGCTCTGTGGCGCATGGCAGAGAGGGAGTGTAGTGATTAATTTGAAAACCCCTGAGCTGCCGCAAATGTGAGGGCAGGCTGTGTGTTAAGGCTGCGATATAGGAAGTGTCCAGCTGGCCACGTTTCTGGGTAATGAGGAAACCTGTTTTTAGATTGTACTGTAAATCAGAAGCTCCCCTTCCCCCAACCTAATTCCACGCCAGCCTGCCGAGGAAGCAGATTTTACGTCTCCTGACGTCTGCAGCCAAGAAGAGCGCCAGCTAAGGATGTATAAATAGAAAGCTACAGGTCCAACTCGGAGAGGGGAGTCATTTTTCAGGGTTCAGCATAGAAGGAAGCCAGCGGTTAGGACACCTTACTTACAGGAAAGCTTAGCTGTGCTAGATCCAGATGGCTGTGGGGCAGGATGAGAGCAGAAGTCAAGAAAAAGCGTGCCAGGCTACTCGGGGGTCGGCCTGTCTGATGGGTGACAATGGAAGATCAGCCAGACCTAGAACCAAGTAGATCTTGACTCTGTCGAAAGAGGGATCAGCGAAGGATTCCGCTTGTTCCTTCAGGAGGAAGAACTAGACCTTGCCCTGAGATCTCCATTCTGCAGCCTACATGCTTGACGAGGGGCCAATTCCCACCAGGGCATCTGTGCTGGGTGTTGAAAATCCTTACTGGTTGGTAAATAGCTGCTGTCTTGAGCCACTCAGTGCTGCGGTCTCCTTTGCCACTCTGACCCTTCCCATCTGCCCCAACTAGGACCAACTCCCAGCTGCTCCTCTGGTTGGCCATTGTCTGTCAGTCAGACCCAGGAAAATCCCCCTTCCCAGGACCCCTGGGGCTTTACAGGGACACCTGTCTAGACCCCAGTTCTCTCCCGTACCCAGCCTGGGAGCTCCCAGTAGGCACTGCCAGAGACCACCATTAAATTCACCCAGATGCCACCAGAGCTCCTTTAGAGCAGCACTCATCACTGTACCCACCCCCAACCCGGCACCTTCTAGCCCTGAAGGGACTTCACGGGGGCAGACAAGGCCCTTGGCAGGGGCAGTGGGGTCTTGCTGAGCCAAAGGTCATCGTTACTTTTGTTAAATATTTTTCTATACAATCCCTGCTATGTCTGCTGTAACAGCAATTTAAATACATCCTTCTCAATTCAGATCCTAGAGTGTTGTGACTAAGAGTGAGATTTGGGATTAGATTTTCTGTTTTTAGTTAGCTATGTTAATTGCAGTTGTATATCCTCAGCCTCTTGAATTCTCACTTTCTTCACTCATAAAAAGGGAATCAGGTTATGCAGTAACTCCAGATTGCTGGAAGGAGTGAATGCCACAGCATACACAGTGATGAGCAGGGTGCCGCACAGATTAGGTCATGGCTGTTGTGATTGACAGCATTACCACTGCTTCGATTGCTAAGACTATGGACCATGGAAAGAGCCTCAGGTGCTATCCTGCTGGTGCCCAAGATTTTGGCCAAGATGTGACATGGAAGCAAGGCCCAGGAGTCTGCCTGGCAGACTTCAGAGATACCGCAGGTTCCGTCCAGACCACTGCAACAGAGCAAGCCACAGGTTGTTTTTGGTTTCTCGGAGCATATGTGAGTTATGTTTATCCTGTACTGTTGTCCATTAAGTGCACAACAGCATTATGTCTAAAAAAACAATGTGCATACCTTAATTAAAAAAGACTTTATTGCTAAAAAATGCTAACCATCATCTGAGTTGTAGTTATAGTAGTAACAGCAAAGATCACTGATCACCGATCACCATAACACATATAATAATGAAAACGTTTGAAATATCGCAAGATAATTAAAATGTGACACAGAGACATGAAGTGAGCAAATGCTGTTGGAAGAATGGCACCACAGACTTGATGCAGGGTTGCCACAAACCCTCAATTTGTAAAAACACAGTATCTGCAAAGCACAATGAATCAAGGTACGCCTGTGCTAGCACAATTCCTTTCCACATGCCCAGAAGCTGGATTCCTGGGGTTTTTCCAAAGTTATTCTTGGTTTTTGTCTTCAACCCCTTTAGGTGACCCACGTCATTGTTGATATCCAAGCAACAAAACTGCCTGGTATTTGTAGAATTTCTTGGACACTAACCTTTCCATCATGTCAGTGATCAATTCTTCCAAGGAAGTATTTTTGGAAAATTCTCTTTCAGGAGAAGCTTGTTGTTACAGATGCTTCTGTCCTGTCTTGTTGACATGTTGTAGATTATTCTTGACTTTGCCGTATTCAGGAGCGGACAGTATGCCTTCATCAAGATAAACGTGTCCTCTCTCTTCCCACTTCTGCTCTGCCTTTGACTATCGTCATGTCCCACAGAGCCAGGCCACCATATGACCGACACATGTCCTTGTGTTATACCAGACTCCATGGTTTTAGTGATGTGGTACAGAGGCCATGTCTCTGGGGAACCGTTAGCTAAGGGTAGTCTTAGAAAGGTATGTCTTGAAGGACCTGCTCTCAACTCATTACTCATTCAAAACAATGTAGAATTACAGGATATATTTGAGAGAGAAGAGTAAATTAAAGGTAATATAATCTAGCTATTTTATATCCATTGAAGTAATGAAGTAATCTCTTCCTAAATATCTGTGACAATTGGTCATTAAACTGCTTTTTAATTATGTCCAATAATAAGTATTCCACTTCACTATGGTGAATATGTTTATAACTATAGATATACATACACACACACTGTTGGCCCTCCATATCCGCAGGTTCTGCATCTATGGATTCAACCAACTGAGGATTGACTATATTAGGGGAAAATAATTCCAGAGGGTTCCACAAAGGAAAACTTGAATCTTCTGTACACTGGCAACTATTTATGTAGCATTTACATTGTGTTAGTTATTGTAAGTAATCTGGGTATGGTTTAAAGTATAGGGAGGATGTATATAGGTTACATGCAAATACTATGCTATTCCAAATAAGAGACTTGAGCATCCTTAGAATTTGGTATCCATGGGGGTCCTGGAACCAATCTCCCAGGGATACTGAGAGATGACTGTATGTATCCTCAATATCAGAATATTTTTCTGTAGCTGAATTCAAGTTTACTTTTCAGTAATTTAAAATCATGCTATAGAGATCTTAGTCTAGCCTCTGTCACAAGTCATCTCTACAACAGATTTAACCAGCTTCTTTCTTTCAAGAAAAAGTTTATTTGAACTCAGATGCTGAGAACAGGCTAATCCCAGAGCATCACAAATACCTAAGGCCATTTCTGCCCTCAAGGGGTTCACGGTCCCCTAGGAGAGGCAGACAGACACATAACAAAGTTACAAAGTGGAAAGACAGTGGTAACTGAAGGGGCAGAATATAATGACTCCACGGAATATGACATCACCCAGCCTGAGTAATCATGGAAAAGCTTCATGAAGAAATGAAGAAGCTGGGCCTCTCATGAGTTACTGAGGAGTCAGAATGAGCTACAGGGAATGAGGAATGCAGAGGGTTCAAAGTGAGTGAAGGCACAGAAGATAACACTATGCCTTTCCATAAGGATAAGCGCTTCAGCGTTGCTGGAACTTAGAGTCAGAGAAATTCTCTGTGCCCCTGGGCTTCAGTCTCTTAAGTCAACCTTCTTCTCCATGTGGCCATGAAGTGGTCCTGTAGCACTGCAATCCCTACATTCTCCGTCAACAGAAGGCATCCCCACTCCTGAGGTTGCTCTGTATTTTCATCTTAATTTATGGCACCACCATCATGCTGAAAGCACAGGCTGGAAAGTCAGACTGACGGTCACCCACTTCTATTCAACTGGTTATCAATGGGCTATTTAACTTCTCTTGGCTTTAAAAGCTTACTTGCAAGATGGGTATAAATAAAGCACCCACCTGAATTATTGAGGTGCGAAGGATGAAATAATCCACAGAATTACTAGAAGTTTGAAACGAGCATTCTGTGAATAAGGTAGCATGGTGCCTTGTCCATAATAAGACTTCAATAATGAAGCTATCGGTATAATCTACCTCAGTGACGATAATAACATTAGTATTAATGCAAATTGATATATTAATACCACTGTTATTTAAATATTCATTCTAGTTAAAAACCAGGGAATAAGCAGAAACTCTTGCCTCTCCTTCACTGACTTCCTGTTCCTCCATGGGAAATGCTCCTACCTGGAAATTTCTGTTCTTTTTTGATTACCATGATGAAATCCTCCTCTAAGTATGGTATAATCCTATACTTATTCCTGAGTCTGGGATCTTTAGACACATTTCCCTTAGAGCACACACCAAGGCACGACTATGCAATGACTGATGAATGTTTCATAAGCCCTTTTCAGTTTATGCTGACATCTAAGACATGCTATGATTTCAAAGACTGAAATGGCACCAATAATACAAACACAAGGGCAGAGGCACTCCTGGGAGGTGAACTTTCCTTGAGACAAAGCTTTCCCTTGACCAGAGCTTTTAACAGTGTTTCTAAAGTCAAATGTAAGCAACATTCTTTCCTCTTCGAATGCTTCTTTGCGTTATGTCCCATTTGGAAGCATGCCGTCTTTGTGGAGTGATCAACCTTAGATGCAGCTCTATCTTGGTACAGCCTGTTTACCTCCTGTGCCTGTGAGGTGGAGCGAAAGTCCCAGGGTGCAGAATGAAGTTACCTCAGAGCTTCCCAACCAGGCCCCCTCCCACCCCACATTTCAGCCTTGTTTCCTGACTTTGCAGGCTTCACTTGACACTCTGTATTCCTGAACTGCTGATAGCCTCAGCCCACAACCTGCTCTCTGCCACCTCCCATCCTGACCCCCGTGTGTTCTCGGGTGGCCTTCACTCATTTCACAGGTTGGCCCCTGTCCCTCCAACAAGAGAAGGCC
Source organism: Phocoena phocoena (assembly GCF_963924675.1). NCBI lineage: Eukaryota > Metazoa > Chordata > Mammalia > Artiodactyla > Phocoenidae > Phocoena > Phocoena phocoena. The sequence continues at coordinate 8,469,439 of NC_089231.1, forward strand.
GAGGACTTTTTCTGGAATTTGTTTTTCTCCAAACATGTTAAATTTGCTTTCTCTACATTTCATGGTACATCTGCTATTATGTCTGTCTCTCCTACTGTGTTAGGCAGAAAACTGCTGTGGAGATTCTGTCACACTGTTCCTACAGTTTTCATTTCACCAAACAGCTCTTTTTTTCCCATTTAGTCATAGGCCCTTTTGTTGAATAAATTTTGTCTCTGTTGATATTCCAACCATGTCTAAGAACCTTCTCTCAAATAGGCCCAGAGAATTGCCATTGCATCACATTTGTGTTCTCTTAGGCAGAATTAACCTTTTAGTTTTCCTACCAATTAGACCACTTTGCAGAGAATTCACTTACATTATTGGTTTAAAATTACATATTCTCATGTCCATTTTTTCTAGTACGTGAGGCTATTCAAGGGTAGAGCCCTTGGAGTTAGCTTCAAGATGGCGGAAGAGTAAGATGTGGAGATCACCTTCCTCCCCACAAATACATCAGAACTACATCTACATGTGGAACAACAACTCCTACAGAACACCTACTGGACGCTGGCAGAAGACCTCAGACCTCCCAAAAGGCAAGAAACTCCCCATGTACCTGGGTAGGGAAAAAAGAAAAAAGAATAAACAGAGACAAAAGGATAGGGACGGGACCTGCACCAGTGGGAGGGAGCCGTGAAGGAGGAAAGGTTTCCACACACTAGGAGCCCCTTAACGGGTGGAGACTGCGGGTGGCGGAGGGGGTGTAGCTTCGGAGCCACGGAGGAGAGCACAGCAACAGGAGTGCGGGGGGCAAAGCGGAAAGATTCCCGCACAGAGGGTCGGTGCTGACCGGCACTCACCAGCCCGAGAAGCTTGTCTGCTCACCCACCGGGGTGGGCGGGGTGGGAGCTGAGGCTCGGGCTTCGGTCGGAGCGCAGGGAGAGGACTGGGGTTGGCGGCGTGAACACAGCCTGCAGGGGGTTAGTGCGCCACGGCTAGCCGGGAGGGTGTCTGGGAAAAGTATGGAGCTACCGAAAACGCAAGAGGCTTTTTCTTGCCTCTTGGTGCGTGAGGAGAGGGTATTCAGAGCGCCGCTTAAAGAAGCTCCAGAGACGGGTGCGAGCCGCGGCTATCAGCATCGACCCCAGAGACGGACATGAGACGCTAAGGCTGCTGCTGCCGCCACCAAGAAGCCTGTGTGTGAGCACAGGTCACTATCCACACGTCCCCTCCTGGGAGCCTGTGCAGCCACCACCGCCAGGGTCCCGGGATCCAGGGACGACTTTCCGGGAGAATGCACGGCGCACCTCAGGCTGGTGCAACGTCACGCTGGCCTCTGCCGCCGCAGGCCCGCCCCGCACGCAGTGCCCCTCCCTCCCCCGGCCTGAGTGAGCCAGAGCCCCTGAATCAGCGGCTCCTCTAACCCCGTCCTGTCTGAGCGAAAAACAGACGCCCTCCGGCGACCTACATGCACAGGCGGGGCCAAATCCAAAGCTGAGCCCCGGGAGCTGTGAGAACAAAGAAGAGAAAGGGAAATCTCTCCAAGCAGTCTCAGGAGCAGCGGATTAAATCTCCACAATCAACTTGATGTACCTGCATGTGTGGAATACCTGAATAGACAACGAATCATCCTAAATTGAGGAGGTGGACTTTGGGAGCAACGATATATATATTTTTTCCGTTTTTCTCTTTTTGTGAGTGTGTATGCTTCCGTGTGTGATTTTGTCTGTATAGCTTTGCTTTTACCATTTGTCCTAGGATTCTGTCTGTCCGTTTTTTGTTGGTTTTTTTAGTATAGTTTTTAGCACTTGTTATCATTGGTGGATTTGTTTTTTGATTTGGTTGCTCTCTTCTTTCTTTCCTTCCTTTTTTTAATTAAAAAAATTATTAATAATTGTTTTTAATTTTAATTATTTTATTTCATTTTACTTTATTTTATTTTATCTCCTTTCTTTCTTTCTTTTTTTCTAAATTTTATTCTGAGCCGTGTGGATGACAGGCTCTTGGTGCTCCAGCCAGGCGTCAGGGCTATGCCTCTGAGTTGGGAGAACCAAGTTCAGGTCACTGGTCAACAAGAGAAATCCGAGCTCCACATAATATCAAGTGGCAAAAATCACCCAGAGATCTCCATCTCAACACCAAGACCCAGCTCCACTCAACGACCAGCAAGCTACAGTACTGGACACCCTATGCCAAACAACTAGCAAGACAGGAACACAACCCCACCCATTAGCAGAGAGGCTGCCTAAAATCATAATAAGGTCACAGACACCCCAAAACACACCACCAGACGTGGACCTGCCCACCATAAAGACAAGATACAGTTTCATCCACCAGAACACAGGCACTAGTCCTCTCCACCAGGAAGCGTACACAACCCACTGAACTAACCTTAGCCATGGGGGGCAGACACCAAAAATAACGGGAACTACGAACCTGCAGCCTGCAAAAAGGAGACCCCAAACACAGTAAGTTAAGCAAAATGAGAAGACAGAGAAACATCCAGCAGATGAAGGAGCGATGTAAAAAACCACAAGACCTAACAAATGAAGAGGAAATAGGCAGTCTACCTGAAAAAGAATTCAGAATAATGATAGTAAGGCTGATCCGAAATCTTGGAAATAGAATGGACAAAATGCAAGAAACATTTAACAAGAACCTAGAAGAACTAAAGAGCAAACCAACAGTGATGAACAGCACAATACATGAAATTAAAAATTCTCTAGAAGGGATTGATAGCAGAATAACTGAGGCAGAAGAACGGATAACTGACCTGAAAGATAAAATAGTGGAAATAAATACTGCAGAGCAGAATAAAGAAAAAAGAATGAAAAGAATTGACGACAGTCTCAGAGACCTCTGGAACAACATTAAATGCCCCAACATTCAAATTATAAGGGTCCCAGAAGAAGAGAAAAAGAAGGGACTGAGAAAATATTTGAAGAGATTATAGTTGAAAACTTCCCTAATATGGGAAAGGAAACAGTTAATCAAGTCCAGGAAGCACAGAGAGGCCCATACAGGATAAATCCAAGGAGAAACATGCCAAGACACATATTAATCAAACTATCAAAAATTAAATACAAAAAAAAAATATTAAAAGCAGAAAAGGAAAAACAACAAATAACACACAAGGGAATCCCCACAAGGTTAACAGCTGATCTTTCAGCAGAAACTCTGCAAGCCAGAAGGGAGTGGCAGGACATATTTAAAGTGATGAAGGAGGAAAATCTACAACCAAGATTACTCTACCCAGCAAGAACCTCGTTCATATTTGATGGAAAAATTAAAACCTTTACAGACAAGCAAAAGCTAAGAGAATTCAGTACCACCAAACCAGCTTTACAACAAATACTAAAGGAACTTCTCTAGGTGGGAAACACAAGAGAAGGAAAAGACCTACAATAACAAACCCAAAACAATTTAGGAAATGGTAAGAGGAACATACATATCAATAACTACCTTAAATGTAATGGATTAAATGGTTCAACCAAAAGACACAGACTGGGCTTCCCTGGTGGCGCAGTGGTTGAGAGTCCGCCTGCCGATGCAGGGGACACGGGTTCGTGCCCCGGTCTGGGAGGATCCCACGTGCCGCGGAGCGGCTGGGCCCGTGAGCCATGGCCGCTGAGCCTGCGCGTCCGGAGCCTGTCCTCCGCAACGGGAGAGGCCGCAACAGTGAGAGGCCCGCGTAACGCATAAAAAAAAAAAAAAAAAAAAAAAAAAAAAAAAAAAGACACAGACTGCCTGAATGGATACAAAAACAAGACCCGTACATATGCTGTCTACAAGAGACCACTTCAGAACCTGGGACACGTACAAACTGAAAGTGAGGGGATGGAAAAAGATATTCCATGCAAATGGAAATCAAAAGAAAGCTGGAGTAGCAATTCTCATATCAGACAATATAAACTTGAAAACAAAGACTATTACAAGAGACAAAGAAGGACAATACATAATGATCAACGGATCAATCCAAGAAGAAGATGTAGCCATTGTAAATATTTATGAACCCAACATAGGAGCACCTCAATACCTAAGGCAAATACTAACAGCCATAAAAGGGGAAATTGACAGTAACACAATCATAGGAGGGGACTTTAACACCACGCTTTCACCAACGGACAGATCATCCAAAATGAAAATAAATAAGGAAACACAAGCTTTAAATGATACATTAAACAAGATGGACTTAATAGATATTTATAGGACATTCCATCCATAAACAACAGAATACACATTCTTTTCAAGTGCTCATGGAACATTTTCCAGGATAGATCATATCTTGGGTCACAAATCAAGCCTTGGTAAATTTAAGAAAATTGAAATTGTATCAAGTACCTTTTCCGACCACAATGCTATGAGACTAGATATCAATTACAGGAAAATATCTGTAAAAAATAGAAACACATGGAGGCTAAACAATACACTACTTAATAACGAAGAGATCACTGAAGAAATCAAAGAGGAAATCAGAAAACATCTAGAAACAAATGACAATGAAAACACGATAACCCAAAACCTATGGGATTCAGCAAAGGCAGTTCTAAGACGGAAGTTTATAGCAATACAATCCTACCACAAGAAACAAGAAACATCTCAAATAAATGACCTAACCTTACACCTAAAGCAATTAGAGAAAGAAGAACAAAAAAACCCCAAAGTTAGCAGAAGGAAAGCAATCATAAAGATCAGATCAGAAATAAATGAAAAAGAAATGAAGAAAATGATAGCAAAGATCAATAAAACTAAAAGCTTGTTCTTTGAGAAGATAAACAAAATTGAGAAACCATTAGCCAGACTTATCAAAAAAAAAGGGAGAAGACTCAAATCAATAGAATTAGAAATGAAAAAGAAGTAACAACTGACACTGGAGAAATACAAAGGATCATGAGAGATTACTACAAGCAACTCTATGCCAACAAAATGGACAAACTGGAAGAAACAGACAAAATTCTTAGAAAAGCACAACCTTGTGATACTGAACTAGGAAGAAATAGAAAATATAAACAGACCAATCACAAGCACTGAAATTGAAACTGTGGTTAAAAATCTTCCAACCAACAAAAGCCCAGGACCAGATGGCTTCACAGGAGAATTCTGTCAAACATTTAGAGAAGAGCTAACACCTATCCTTCTCAAACTCTTCCAAAATAGAGCAGAGGGAAGAACACTCCCAAACTCATTCTACGAGGCCACCATCACCTGATACCAAAACCAAAGATGTCACAAAGAAAGAAAACTACCGGCCAATATCACTGATGAACATAGATGCAAAAATCCTCAACAAAATACTAGCAAACAGAATCCAACAGCACATTAAAAGGATCATACACGATGATCAAGTGGGGTTTATCCCAGGAATGCAAGGATTCTTCAATATACGCAAATCAATCAATGTGATACACCATATTAACAAACTGAAGGAGAAAAACCATATAATCATTTCAATAGATGCAGAGAAAGCTTTCATCAAATTCAACACCCATTTATGATAAAAACCCTCCAGAAAGCAGGCATAGAGGGAACTTACCTCAACATAATAAAGGCCATTATGACAAACTCACAGCCAACATAATTCTCAATGGTGAAAAATTGAAACCATTTCCACTAAGATCAGGAACAAGACAAGCTTGCCCACTCTCACCAATATTATTCAACATAGTTTTGGAACTTTTAGCCACAGCAATCAGAGACGAAAAAGAAATAAAAGGAATCCAAATTGGAAAAGAAGTAAATCTGTCACTGTTTGCAGATGACATGATACTATACATAAAGAATCCTAAAGATGTTACCAGAAAACTACTAGAGCTAATCAATGAATTTGGTAAAGTAGCAGGGTACAAAATTAATGCACAGAAATCTCTTGCATTCCTATACACTAATGATGAAAAATCTGAGAGTGGAATTAAGGAAACACTCCCATTTGCCATTGCAACAAAAAGAATAAAATATCTAGGAATAAACCTACCTAAGGAAACAAAAGACCTGTATGCAGAAAATTATAAGACCCTGATGAAAGAAATTAAAGATGATAAAAATAGATGGAGAGATATACCATGTCCTTGGACTGGAGGAATCAACATTGTGAAAATGACTATACTGCCCAAAGCAATCTACAGATTCAATGCAATCCCTATCGAACTACCACTGGCATTTTTCACAGAACTAGAACAAAAGATTTCACAATTTGTATGGAAACAGAAGAGACCCCGAATAGCCAAAGTATCTTGAGAAAGAATAACAGAGCTTGAGGAATCAGGCTCCCTGACCTCAGACTATACTACAAAGCTACAATAATCAAGACAGTATGGTATTGGCACAAAAATAGAAATACAGATAAATGGAACAGGATAGAAAGCCCAGAGATAAACCGATGCACATATAGTCACCTTATCTTTGATAATGGAGGCAAGAATATACAGTGGAGAAAAGACAGCCTCTTCAATAAGTGGTGCTGGGAAAACTGGACAGCTACATATAAAAGAGTGAAATTAGAACACTCCCTAACACCGGAAAAAAAAATAAACTCGGAATGGATTAAAGACCTAAATGTAAAGCCAGACACTATCAAACTCTTAGAGGAAAACATAGGCAGAACACTCTAAGACATAAATCACAGCAAGATCCTTTTTGATACACCTCCTAAATAAATGGAAGTAAAAACAAAAATAAACATATGGGACCTAATAAATCTTAAAAGCTTTTGCACAGGAAAAGAAACCATAAACAGGACGAAAAGACAACCCTCAGAAAGGGATAAAATATTTGCCAATGAAGCAACTGACAAAGGATTAATCTCCAAAATTTACAAGCAGCTCATGCAGCTCAATATCAAAAAAACAAAGAAACCAATCCAAAAATGGGCAGAAGACCTAAACAGACATTTCTCCAAAACAGATATACAGATTGCCAATGAACACATGAAAGAATGCTCAACATCATTAATCATGAGAGAAATGCAAATCAAAACTATAATGAGACATCATCTCACACTGGTTAGAATGGCCATCATCAAAAAATCTACAAATGAATAATGCTGGAGAGGGTGTGGAGAAAAGGGAACCCTCTTGCACTGTTGGTTGGAATGTATATTGATACAGCCACTATGGATAACACTTTGGAGGTTCCTTAAAAAACTAAAAATAGAACTACCATACAACCCAGCAATCCCACTACTGGGCACATACTGTGAGAAAATCACAATTCAAAAAGAGTCATGTACCACAATGTTCACTGCAGCTGTATTTATAATAGCCAGGACATGGAAGCAACCTAAGTGTCCATCAACAGATGAATGGATAAAGAAGTTGTGTCACATATATACAATGGAATATTACTCAGCCATGAAAACAAACAAAATTGAGTTATTTGTAACGAGGTGGTTTGACCTAGAGTCTGTCATGCAGAGTGAAGTAAGTCAGAAAGATAAACAAATACCATATGCTAACACATATATATGGAATCTAAAAAAAAAAAAAAAAAAGGTCACAAAGAACCTAGGGGCAAGATGGGAATAAAGACAGTGACGTACTAGAGAATGGACTTGAGGTTACGGGGAGGGGGACGGTTACGCTGGGACAAAGTGAGAGGGTGGCATGGACATATATACACTACCAAATGTAAAATAGATAGCTAGTTAGCTAGTGGAAAGCAGCTGCATAGCACAGGGAGATCAGCCAGGTGGTTTGTGACTGCCTAGAGGGGTGGGATAGGGAGTGTGTGAGGGAGGGAGACGCAAGAGTGAAGAAATATGGGGACATACGTATATGTATAACTGTTTCACTTTGTTATAAAGCAGAAATTAACACACCATTGTAAAGCAATTATATTCCAATAAAGACGTTTAAAAAAAAAAAAGAGTAGAGCCCTTTTATTTATTTTTATCCCTCCAATCCCTAGTACAATGCCTAGCTGAATGAATGTTAGTTGACATTAAAAATATATTAATAATAATGAAGCAGGTCTATCACTTTGCACGTTAATTACTGAACACTTCACTCAGGGAGGGGAGCTTAACACAAGCTCTCCAGGTCAATGTAAAAATTCCATGCATGACCAAACCATCTTTGAATCAAGATAAACTACAGATGCTTTTTATGTTTTCTCCTAAAAACTGCCTTACGTTTAAATCTAGCCTAAAATCCATGTGCACAAAGTAAGCTTCTCAAAATGCCATTACCATGAGATAAGTACTCTGTTATCTTTAACCTCTGCTTAAAAATCTGGATGCAAGAATGCTGCCTATTGACTACATAATACATAATTAAAGTTCTGCTCAGCAAATAGAAAATCTAATTTAAGAAAACCGCTATGATTTACCCCCCCGGAAATCATTCCCTTGCTTTAACAAATAATTCTTTCCAGTTCTCACTATAGTAAATGTATTATTGCTCTATCTTACATGATTTAACACTAAATAAACAATCACTGCATGCAGAGTAAAGAGCAGGATGTAATTCTTCTAGAAGGTAATTTTCCCTCAGATGTTATGGGTTAGAAAAAGGGAAAAAATTCTATGTGTTTAAGGGGTGTTGGCCTTTATGCTCTTAAGAGGTGATTCTTATTGTTCAACTGTCTACTCTTCTTGCTGATCACCTCCACTGCTTCACTCCTTCCATCCGTTTATCAGCCGGGTTAGCAAAATCCAGTTGCCGTGGGGAATACAGCTCCCCTTTGCCATATACAGACGATATTTGTAAAATAATGTGGGTGCATTGGAGGCGGGGAGTGCAGTAAAGATTTAAGGTTTTCTGACTTTAAGCATATGAAAAACATCTTCTTTCTTCCTCCAAGGACAAGTATAGGTTCTGATGGTGACAGTGGTATTTGCACACCCCTTTTAAAAAGGGTACAAAACTCTAAGCTGTCACTAGATGACTGACACATCTAGCCCTCTCCTTCAAATGTATCCATAGCTCAAAAATCCCTCTAAACTTACTTTCTCACCTAAACTTTCCCCTGGTTCGAAATTAGAACATTTACCCTGCCTGATAAAGTTCAGTACTCTTGGAACCTTCTTATTCTATCACCTAAACTCTCTTTTTATTTTCCTTATTTCTCCAAGGTTCTTCTGATCGTTAGCAATGAATAATTGGATAAACCAGTCTCAGCTAATTTGGTAGAAAATTAATTATCCTCTTAAACTTAAATAATGTCTTAAGCTAGCTAAAGAGCACGTGAGGGGGCTTCCCTGATGGTGCAGTGGTTAAGAATCCGCCTGCCAATGCAGGGGACACGGGTTCGATCCCTGGTCTGGGAAGATCCCACATGCCACGGAGCAACTAAGCCCGTGCGCCACAACTACTGAGCCTGCGCTCTAGAGCCTGGAGCAACGACTACTGAGCCCACGCGCCACAACTACTGAAGCCCGGGCACCTAGAGCCCGTGCTCCACAACAAGAGAAACCACCGCAATGAGAAGCCTACGCTAGACAACAAAAAGTCGCTCCCCCTTGCCACAACTAGAGAAAGTCCACGGGCAGCAATGAAGACCCAGTGCAGCCAAAAATAAAGAAAATTAAAGAATATAATAATAAAATAAAATAGAGCACATAAGGGCATTAAAAGGGCTAATGATGTTGGAAGTGGTGAAAACAAAGCAGGATTTTGTAGTTGTTTTTGGTCAGGAGAGCCTTTTGACTCCCATCGCCTCGCGCCAGGTTGACAGTGGCTGTCTATTTGTGGCTGTTTCTATTTGTAACAAGGCCAGGGGAGGAGAAGCCAGTCAGCGCACCTCTCAGTTATCTCAGAGTAACGTCTGCTCGCTGGTCTTGCTTCTCCTCCCAGGTCTGCCTGTCAGGGATAACCAAGAGGTTAAACGGTTTTGGACGGAACACTCTGAAGGCTTGTGCCTTTAATGGAGTAGATTTTCCTTTCTGCCATAAATCAGAGAGGCTCCCAGTAGGATTTCATAACAGTGCATTTCACCCCTGTGCGAGAGAGGTGTTAGGTTCATTAAACCTTTCCTGCCTAAAAGGTTTTAAGACAAATGAAATAAAAGGGTCTCACATGGGCACTTTACAGATAAATATAAGAAGATAGAATTTGGAATTATAGATTTTGTTTTAATGAGAACATCAGAATCCGTTGAAACACTATAGATACAGCTTGATATTAATACTTCATTTCAAGAAGGAGAGAGAGGAAGAAAATATCTACTCCTGCAAGACACTGCTGGAGCTAGTAAAGGGGAAATAAACAAGGCAGCAGCCCTGCTCTCATGGAGTCTACGTTCTACTGAATGTAGAAATCTAGAACATTTTAGTTGCTCTTTCGTGCTTTTAGGGAATGTGTGTGTTTGAAAAGAAGATGAGATTATGAGAATAACAACATTGGTGACAGCTTTAAAATTATTAAACAAGGAGAAAGAAGGAAATGAAAGGTATTAGCTTATGGCAACAGAAAACCATTGTTTATTCAAAAATCTCAAAATACTAAAGAAAGTAAAAAAATTAATTGTATAACCTGCATGAATTTGAAATATTATCCACCTTGTAAAATCACTAAAGCAATATTATGACTTTTTAAATAATGCTAATAATGCAAACTTCAATATATTATAAGCTGAAAATAAGTAGGACCCCCAGATTTTCCTGTGAAAAATGAAAAAAAAATACATACCTAAGACAAATCTATTTTCAATCTCAAGTCAATTATTTTCCTATTTGATTTGCATTTCTAAACTCTCCTATTTAGCTGAATTCAATTTTTTCAACAAAATTTCACTGTATGGGAAAAGCCTATCAGAGTGGTTACCAGTAACACTGCTTTTGTTGTACGGCTTCTGGAGTTAGGCTTTGACAACGTGATACACAAGGTCTTACACTATTTCTACATATGACGGTCCTCATTCTTGTGGGATGCATAGATTTTTCTGTATTTTTGCTCTTTTCCTGATTTACAGCAGTACAGAGATTGGCCAAGTAAGACTTCCATTTATCTGCAAATTGTCAGCATAGTAGAAGAGCTTTGCCATCTGCTTAGCTGAGAAAGATCTCTGGTTGAGCATATTGGAAGGGCACCTCTCACTTTCATAACAGCAGTTGCTAGTTTAAAAGAAAGGAGAATTCTGTGCACTGTCTGATCTCCACATCCCTGACAGGATGGAATCGAACCCGGGACTGTCATTCAAACCTCTAATGTGACTAAGAAGATGTAGCAACTAACAGTTCATTCCCTACTGAAGCATATTTTGCAGAATTATGAAGAGAGAAAAACTTTTCGATTTAAAATGATTTCATCTTCTTCATTTATATAGATAAAATCTGAGCAGTCAAAATAAAATATGTGAGGCAAAAAAATGCCTCTTCACTAGAAGTGATAGTATCATTCTCTAAACCCATCTTAGCTTCCTTTATTCTACTTATAACTTTCTCATTTGCTACATAACGTTTAGGCAACACCTTTAAAGCCTTCATGTTATGTCATCTAACTGCACCTCTCTCAATGTCTAACTCAGTGTCTTGCATACGAATTAGAAGATGTTTAATGAACATAAATATCTGATAAATGGATGCAAAACAGTGCAAGTGGTCAGCTATGTTAAAGAATAGGAAAAGGAGAATACATGGTATGCACACATTCAGATAAGAGGAAAGACGATTTGAAGAAACAAATTGATTATGTTGTGTGTGGGAGCACTTTTCCTTCTGTCAAGATGAATTTGCAGATAGAAATTTGCTTTCAGCATGGCTTTAATTACTTTGTATATTTTTATATATTTTACTTTATATATTTTACTTTAATATATATTACTATAATATATATAAATATATTTTTACTTTACTATACAAAAATATATTTCTGTATTCCCACACTATGCTATAAGACTTTATTTCTTAGAAAGAGAGGTTTTGACTACTTATCAAGGCTGATTCTACGTAAATGAGTACTAATGTCACATTAGTTGTAAAAGGGGATAATATAGATTTATAATTTTTTTCTTACATCAGGTTGGGGAAATTAAAGACAGTATTTCGTATCATTGCAGTAAGTGTATTTAAACTTTTTCTAAATCTGTGTCACAATTACCCTGGAGGAGATGTTAGAAAAGAAAGTTCTCTCTGTTTTCAGATTGCCTTACTACTTTTAGATTGTCTTTTACATGGTCATTTAAATTTCTTTGCTACAGCATCTGGTTGAAAGGCCTCCCGTGCTACTAGTGCTGGTGTAGAACTGTGCTGGGAATCTTTCTTCTTGTCCTTGTCCATTTGACAATCTATGGTCCTTAGGCATCGACTCCTTTACTGTCCCCTCCACAGAAGCCATAGCATGTAGTGCTATGTGCCTCTTCCCTTCTTTGGGTCCTCATGATACATTGTCCAGACTTTTAATATGGTATTTATAAGTTTCACTACGGATAGTGTTTTTCTTTCTTCTCGATAAGACTGACATATGCCCAAAAGCAAGAGTTTAGTTGTTTTCATGCCTATAACCCCATTGCCTGCCAGAGTGCCTGACATACAACAAATATAGGCATTTGGAAGCCGAATGAAATCATAAAATCAGTCATTACCCTACCACCCCTGAAGAGACTATTTTGCTTTATCACTTCTACATAAAATTTCAATATGCCAAAACAGCATAAAGTTCATTTGATTTAGAAGGATGTAATTTACAGAAAATAAAGTTTGAAATAACCACGATGTTAAAGACTTCCAGAGAGCAAATTGACATGTTGATGAATTAGGGTTAGTCATGGATACTGGATAAGAGAAGGGAAAATTGTATAGTAGATTATAGTTGGCATAATAAAACATAGAGGTACAAATTAATGTATTAATTCTCAAAAGATAATGCAAACAGTATTGTTTCCACTTGTTAAATGTCTCTTATGAAACACACACAGTGCCAGGTGTTTTTATACCTTATCTTTGGTCACAAAACAACTATGCCAGGTGGTTTTACTTACATTTTCTAGATGAAGGGACTGAGAGGCAGATGCTTTATTAAACATAAGTAGCAACATTGGAATTTGAAACCATCACTCATTTTCTCTGATCCTAAGATTATCTCCCTAAACCTCTGTCATAATTATCAATAAATCATGATAGGATAAAGTAATTTGTAAAAAGAAAATAGGTATTATGAATATTTTGAGTCCTTTTGTTACAGAAGGCATTGTTTCTACCTTAGATAGTAGTGATGTTATTCTCTCTAACTTTAACCTTAGACAAAAGATTAATAGAAAATAATAATAGCCAATATTTTGTAATGCTTCACAGTTTAAAATGGTTTAATTGTAGTTAAGTTTATTTGGGCTTTTGTTTTGTTTATTTCAAGGGGCAATGTTGCTTAAATTGATTCAGAAAAGAATGAAACATTTTCCTGCAGGTTCTGAAATTTCACCAAATTAGTTTGATTTTCCTATCCAAGCCCACTTCCCACCTAGAGCGCATATTTATTTATACACATTCTCCTCTCTGTCTCTCTCTGTCTATCTTTCTCTCTCTCTATATATATATATATTTTTTCTATCTGAAGATACATATATATGTATTATATACATGTTAATAATATATTGTCTCAATTTAACAGATAACCACTTTATAGATTTAATCATCTTTTTTTGCAATTTGTTATGTAGAATAAGGCCAAAAGTTTCCTTGAACAGTTCACTGGAATCTAACAGGGATGCTCAGTTTCCTAAGAGATAATCTCATGACCACCGCATTTGCAGGTAACATGGGAAAAATAAGCCATTCTTTCTTTATGAAATGACCCTGAAATCTAGGTAGGGAAATGCCTAGTCGGAAATGTATAATTGGAACAATAAAGCTATTCACCCAAATTTAGATCCAGCAGTTAAGTAACAAAATTGTACAGTGTAAGTATTATATCAGAGTGGCAGATAGAAAACAGTTTTAGACATGGCTCCTCTGTTCTAGGACATACAGTCAGGTAAATAACAGCTAGTTCAAACAAAACCAAATAAAGAAAAAACAAATTCCCAAATGAGCAGTAGAGACAAAAAGAACTGGATTCAAAGAAGAGAGAGATTATTGGAGGGGAGATAGCATGGAATATGCTTTATCAAAGAGAAATGATTTGAAGTAGGTTTAAAGGAATGCACAGCTTTTGGAAGAAGAGAGTGACTTCTGGGTCTGAAAAAAAAAGTAGATGGAAAAGTTCAGGAATATGATAAAAGTGGCTGAATAGCCCAGTTGGGCCATAACTGAGGACTGGGAAAATTGAATAGTGGAGAGATGGTTTAAGAGCCAGTTTTAAGCCATGAATCTATCTTAACTGGCTGACCATGAAATAGTACCTTTGGTAACAAAGCAATATTTGGCTTCAAGTATCCAGGCAATAGAAGTAGAGTGAGAACATTAGAAAATGTTCTAGAAAGGCAGAGTGTCATTTTTCTCTAAATTATGAAATTGTAAAATTGTCCCCATAAATTAAAACATGCAATTTCAGATTTAAAAAATATAGACAGTAGATCCAAAAGGAGCTTCCTATTCAAGTCTCCATAATTGATTCATTTAGAGTAAGCAATCCTAAAATCATGAAAACATAAATTTATAACTTTGTTATAATGAGCCCATGAAAATGTTAACTTTATAGAAAACATTTCCCATTTATTTTGTAAATGCTGTTCATGATCATTTTTTCTAGCATAAATGAATTATGAATGACTTCAGTGTATAAGAACTTTTTCTTCCTATGATGTGAAGATATTAAGGATTCAGAGTACTTTTAAAATATAATTTTGTAAAAAAATGTTTTCAAATATTTAAGAAAATAAAACAAAACCATTTATTTTGCTATTAACCAATGCACTTGTCTTCCATGGCCAAAGGCAATTTTTAAAGAAACATAAAATCATAACATATGAGCAGAAAATGTTGATTTTTATAAATTTTAAGAAGGGGGTGTAATATCTTACTAAAAATTTGTAACTAAAAAGAAAGGATTAGATAACAGAGGTACATCTATCAAAAAGCAGCTCCTTTCATCCAAAATTCAGCTATGTTGTATAAGTACTCTGAAGAGAATATGCATTATTAGGATAAAAATTCTGTTGTATGTATTCATTTAATATATATCTCCCTTACTGTCAAATAAGAGCTTTGTTGTTGTTTTTGTTGAATGAGTATTGCACCTTTACATTGTAATGGCACATGTTGAATGTGGAACGCCCTCTTTTTCCTTGCTTCATATACATATGAAGCATATATATATATGCTTGGTATTGATATATATATAGACATACACACATATATATGTGTATACATATGTCTGCCCTCAAAAGACTATTTTCCTTTATAATTCACATAGCATCCATACTAACTTATTAGGCAGAGCAAAATATATTAGGTGAAGTAAATGATATTTTATTAAAAGTTGAATAATGAAAAAGCAGTAATTATAAGGATAGGAGTTATAAAACACAAATTCAATGACATGGAGGATGAAGATATTCAAAGGAACTTTCGGCAAACATTTGCAGTATTTAGCTGAACATTTTTATATGTAATTAGATTATGAAATGAAGCAGCTGGCTCTGTAAAGTTTTAAATACTGTGTGAACACAAAGGCATATGGTCTTTTGACTATGTCAGCTGATTTCAACCTACTTACTTGTAAGTACACTTACAAGTTCCCAATAGTTTCAAACTTTTGAGGCAATTTTCCACTGACCAAAAATAATTAAAATAATATTTATCTGATCTATGCCAGTCAGTTATTTCTGTATATGTGACAAATTTGACAAAAATGTCCTCTTGTATACTTTTGTCATTCATCTAATTAATAGATAATATTTGTCTTAAGCTTTTTGAATGGTTAAGCATAATTAAATATAATTCTGAAATTAGAATTTGCCAAGAAAGCATCTATAATTTTGGAAGATATGTTAAAACAAACATGGTCCAGTTTCCAAGTTAAAAAATTTGGTACTGCTGGAGCCTCTCATTTTTTATTGATTTCCTTCCTCAACCTTCTCAAATTACTAGATTTTCAGAAACATGCATATGCTAATTTCTGTCAAAGCTTTCTCCTTTCAAAAGTAATAAATAGACGAATTCATGAAAATAAAATTTAAAATATTATTTATTAATGGTGGTTTTGTATTCACTTTAGTCTTATATTCAGTTGAGATTATACATATTCTCTTAAATTGAGGAGTCATAAAATGTTATAGTTTAAACACACTTTTTTAGTCTTAAAATACTGAAGATAGTTCTGGTTTCCCAATATCTTAATTGGAATAAGGTAATTATAGAAAGCACGAATCCATTCAGACCACACACCGTTCTTTTGCTTGTTAGCTTTGTGTTTGAAGAAATACAGGTTTGAAGTTGGCTATTTATAAATATGTGACATTGATTTTTATAATACTCTTCTTTACATGCAAAGACTATGACTGATACCATACATTTCCTTTTACTTTTCTGTACCTTTAATATAAAGTATGTAGCTATACTTTTAAAGGAAAGCCTCTACATAGACAAGTTCTCCACCTCAACTTTATGACCTGTAATACCTCTTTAAGAATAATTTACGCTAGCCAAATTGCACTGTTTGCTATGCTGTACTGTTCTTACCACTTGGGGTCCATCTCACATTGTTCCATAGGCCTCTCCTGTTTCTGTATACAAATTATTTCCTCATTCCAGGCCATTTTACACTGGACTTCCTCTGCTATCCCTCTCTAATTTCCAGCTCATCTCATGGGTTGTTTTCCCCTATCATGGCATTTCATATCCATTGCTTAACCTACTTGTTTATAGTTATACGTCCAACAGTACCTGTAGATTGTTTTTACTGGATTAGAAATTTCTTGAAAATACTCTCTTTCTCATCCCATTGGAAATATTTACCACTCCATATTTTTTTAATATATTTATTGGAGTATAATTGCTTTACAATGGTATGTTAGTTTCTGCTTTATAACAAAGTGAATCAGCTTTACGTATACATATATCCCCATATCTCCTCCCTCTTGCATCTCCCTCCCACCCTCCCTATCCCACCCCTCTAGGTGGTCACAAAGCACCAAGCTGATCTCCCTGTGCTATGTGGCTTCTTCCCACTAGCTATCTATTTTACATTTGGTAGTGTATGTGTGTCCATGCCACACTCTCAGTTCGTCCCAGCTTACTCTTCCCCCTCCCCGTGTCCTCAAGTCTATTCTCTGCGTCTGCATCTTTATTCCTATCCTGGCCCTACGTTCTTCAGAACCATTTTTTTTTTAAGATTCCATATATATGTGTTAGCATATGGTATTTGTTTTTCTCGTTCTGACTTACTTCACTCTGTATGACAGACTCTAAGTCCATCCACCTCACTAAAAATAACTCAACTTCGTTTCTTTTTATGGCTGAGTAATATTCCATTGTATATATGTGCCACATCTTCTTTATCCATTCATCTGTCGATGCACACCACTCAATATTTTTTGATAAATTATTCAATATTTTTCTCCTTATCAGGTATCTTATCTGACCTGTCATATCTTCTAGGCAACAAAGCCCCAAGAAGCAAAAGAAAACATATTGTAAGGTGGTGGACTTCCATATTTTGGTAGCATTTGAGAATCATAAATAACTATTCCATTACTGCTGATATCTACAAATAAGAGAAATATTCATTTATTTTCTAATTCACAAGAAGATTATAGTTTGATATAAATCCAAGTATATTCTCTCAATTTTCATCCAGTAAAGCACATTTGATGCTAAATTTTCTAGTGAATGCCTATAGCCTTCCTAACTCTTTTTGCATTTGTGATTCTAAATTATCTTGATTTTTTCCTTTCTATTATGTATTGGATATTTGCTTTTTTATCAACATGTTTGCATATGAGAGTTTCAGCATTAATTCTCACTTTCATATAGCTATGTTATCTCTTAGTAAAAGTTGTCTACTCTCTTATCAATGGATATTAATATAAAATTGAAGATGTGAAATAAACACTATCTTCTCTAACACATTATTGAATATAGAAGTCACCCAAATTGCTGTTTGCACAAAATCAATAAAATATATAAAATTGCCATAGAACAATTGCTCTAAGTTGTTCAAGCTATTTCAATGAAGTCCACTTCTTTATTATAGTAAAAATAAAATCTTTGTAGCCTCTTTTTATAAAGGGATGGTATATAGAAATAAGATAATCTTATTTTAAGAACAGCAGTTTACTTTGGAGGACACTTTTTAACCTTTTTCACACGCCAAACATTAACACCATCAGATTTAGCCATGCACAGAGCTTCTGGAGAAAATAGATTAAGAATTAACATGACAGGTGTGCATCTTAAATTGTCAGCCGACATTTGCAAATGTAACATTAGAGTATCTGTAATTACAAATATGAGGAAAAAGTTCAAGTTGCATGGGTAAACAAATGGAAATATTCTTATGGGGGCAAAGAGCAACAAAAATCCAAGAATTAGCATAAAGAAAACTATTTTCTAGATTATCTTTTCTACAAGGACCAAACTTAACTTAGACACTGGAGATATCCATTGTGACCTAATTCTTTGATATATTCAGAGAAGACAAATATGAAACTCTTTCTGAAGTTCCTCAGGCAAATACATAATCAAAGAATTGAATACAGGAGATCTTCTCCATAGCAGTCCATATAAGCATGAGAAAAAGAATACAAGAGAAGATGAATGTAAGTGAACGATTAATAGAGGAAGAATGAATACATGGACTGTTTGGAAGGCATTAGAGTGAAATCCTTTATCAATTTTGATAACAATGTGAATTTTATATTGTTTTTTTTGAAATTCTTATATTTGTCAATGATATAAGTGAGGAATTTGATTCTCCTATGATTCCATTGATATAATGCTCATGTTCATGATATCAGTAATGAACTTGGAATATACAATCTAAATCCCATAACTTAAAATTTTGTTTTACCCACAATTAAGACCTTTTTCTTTTTTAAACCTCTGTTATATGATGCCTAGATAATAGTGTTGCAGGAAGGGGGAGCCCTTCCAGGGCCCAAGAGTGGGCTCTTGTCTAACACTCGGAAATAAATTGTCCAAGGAGACACACACACTGACAAAGCAAGAGACCTTATTGGGAAGGGGCACCTGGGTGGAGAGCAGCAGTGTAAGGGGACCCAGAAGAACTGCTCTGCCACGTGGCTCACAGTCTCGAGTTTTATGGTGATGGGGTTAGTTTCCGGGTTGTCTCTGGCCAATCACTCTGACTCAGGGTCCTTCCTAGTGTCTCGCGCATTGTTCAGCCAAGATGGATTCCAGCGAGAAGGATTCTGAGAGGTTGGTAGGACATATGGACTGGCGTCTCCTCTCTCATTTTGACCTTTCCCAAATTATTCCAGTTGCTGGTAGCTTGTTAGTTCCTCGTTCCTTACCTGGACCTCTTGTTGTAAGATAACTCATGCAAATGTTTACTATGGGGCTTGGCCAGGGCCGGTGGTTTCGGGTCAATGGTTCCCCTAACAGTAGTATTCCAAAAATTCTGCTGCCAAAGGTAGGTTTTGTTGCTTCCAGACTGCACGTGTGCTCCTTGGGGCAGGGGTTTTACTGTTTCCTTTTTGCTGTGTCCTCAGGGTGTGAAGTAGGGTGTGGCTTCCAGTGGGCACCTGGCCTAAATGAAGGCATTGCCACAGGGAGGTTGGAATGTGGGCCTGTGCTATACATCATACCTGATTTTAGTTCAGTGTCAAATTCAGTGAAGAAGTAACTCTTTCTGAACAGAAAGCAAATTCCATAAACTCTCCCCATTATGCTCAAGAGAAAGCAACACTAAGTAACAGAGAAAGACACAACAGAAAACACAGGCACATTTCTGTTAAAAAAAAAACTTATTAAAAAAGAACAATAGTGGACATTAGGCAGAGTACTTTGGAAAGAAGGAAAGCTGTTAATGGAAAACAAAAGATATGTATTGATGATTATACTTTGAATAAGTCTATTACAAACAATAAAAATATTATGTGACTAATAATAAAGGACTTGAAGTAAGAATAAATATTTCAGTGCAAAATATATCTGGGGTTAGTACACCAGGAATAATTGAATAGTCCCGCTAGGACCATAAAATAATTGTCTTGATCACAATAAATATAGTAACACCAGGTCTGTAGGACTGATTAATTGGAAATGCTTATCAGAATTCTTCTGTTATTAATTATATTTATTTATATTTAGGCTTAATGTAATATGAATTAAATTGTATGTAGATCTCTTTCCAAAATTTGGCTTCAATTATTGGAAAACCATTTTATTGTAATGATACAGTCACAGGTTAAATAAATCCTACATCTGTAATTTTGAACATGGGCATGAAGGCAAGGTAGAGATAGAATTAATTTTAACATTTTGTCCAAGTTTCCTATGTCTAGCACGAATAAGAATTGGCAAGCATTACCCTTAACAGAATTCTGTCTAAATAAAAATAAATTCTGGCTAGGTGTATTATTTGTTACACTTTTATTAGCCAGTCTTTAACTCATTATTCTACTGTGATGAAAGACAAATGTAGCATAATGATTGGTATAAGGTTTCATGTAATTTTAATGCAGATGTTGTGGAATCATGTTAGTTATCTATACCTAATATATTTTAAAGAACGTTTTGAAGACTCCCGCAATGTAGACTATGTAAATATAAACTCATTTGCAAGGGCATTAACCTCAATATGCAAACTATCCTGATAAATCCTCTCTAGGCTATATTATTATTGCTATATTAATACAGCTAGAATCGTAGTGCTGACAAAGCAGATGTTTTACATGCAAATATTTGTCTTCTGTTGTTTTTATGCTTATCTCCTGCCCCAAATCAAGGTATAATGAATATCTATGTGAGAATGTTAATTAGTTCACCAGTAGAAATAGGAAGAAATTGCAGATAATGATGCCATAAAACAGTTCCGAGCCAAGTATAAGTATGTATAGGTATATGCATTTGCTGGTTTGTTTGGAATCATTGCTGAAAGTATTTTGGGCTAATAAATGATACTCTTGCTTCCACAATCACCTAAGGATAAAAATTTAAATTTAACTGTCTTAGAAAAATAATGGCTTCTAAATACATCTTTTAAACTATAGTTTCAATGCACTTTAATTAGTCTGTATGAGCTGAAATTGTATCATTCTAACAGCTTTCTTAAGCCCACTGAGTTTTTGTTTTAAATCTGTAAAACCCAAAGGAAGTCACTTGCTTTTCAAACAACCTCTTGGCTCACTCTTTCCATGAGAAGCAATTACCCTACTTGTTATCTGAGCATACTATAATTATAATGTAGACCAAAAAAAAAAATGCAGTGCCTGTATAAGAATGGAAAAAATAGAACATTATGCAAACATAGATTCCAGAATGAGAAAGCATTCCAGATCATTAGGGAAAGATGGACTAATAACTAACTGAGGGCAATTGGATATGCAAATAAAATAATAAATTTAGAATCCTATCTTATGCTATACATTAAAAACGTAAGCAAACTATTTAAGAAGGTGATATGAAAAACAAAATCTTAAGCGGCTGGGAAAAAAATGTAGGCACTATTTTTTATCTGAGGTACCCAGGACTACCCAACTGTGGTATGGAAAATGTAGGGAGGAGAGGGAAGTTCCCCGTTTATCCCGATTAACTCTTGCAGTCGATCAGATGATGGTGATGAAAAAGCATTCCTTGGACTACGGGTGTGGTGCTAGAAATGGAGAGAAATGGGAAGACGGGGATTGTTTGGGAGGTAATATTGAGGAAGCATGGCAATGGGTTAAGTTGCAGAAGTGAGGGAGAGGAAGCAATGGAGATGAATCCTAATTTTCTGGCTTGGTAAACTCTTGTGTGAGTTTCAGTCCAATTTTATGGCTCATTTTTATATTTTTTAGGTATTTATTTTGGATTCAAAAATTTGTTTTTTTCTGAATGCGAACTTCATATTTAAAGCTTCTAATTGTTTGCCGCTGGTATAAAAGAAAATGTTGATTTGCTCCTCTTGTCTTGACATATTACTTTAATCTTATTAATTCTCATAGTTTGTTAATTATTTGAGCTTCTCTAAATAGACAATCATATTGTCTCAAAATAATGAATTTTATCAGTCTTACCAAGACTTATACTTTTTTCTTATTGCATTAAAATGGAAATTGTGGTTTATCTTTTTTTTTTTAATTCCTCTCAACAATTAAGAGTATATTCTCTCTATTGTGTTTAAGAATAACATTTGAGGTGGTTACTCTTTATCAAAATAGGAAAATATATTTTAGTTGCTTCAATATTGAGAGCTGTTTATTTATATATATTTAGTTGTCTTGTTCTTAATGAGAGTATTACAGTTTTTAGATATCTTTTAAAGCATTGTTCCAGATGGTTAGATTTTTTACATTTTATTTGCTTCTTCCCCCCTCCCTTTAACCTGTTAAAGTACTGAAACATTACTTACATTACAAATTACAAAACCTTGAAACTTCCTTACAGTCCTCAGATAAAACACACTTGAGTAACATGTTTCATTATCTTACCATATTGCTGAACAGTTGCTAAAATGTATTTAAGATATCTACTTACATGTTTACAAATTAATATAATCTCTCATTTTTATTTTGAGCGTGGGTAATCTTTGGCTGATTTCTCTGTTAAGGTCTTATTCATCTCAGAAGCTGAGTCAGGACTCTTTCCTTTTTTTATATAACAAGTTTTGATTTTTACCTTCATTTATATCTTCTCTGATGCTCTTCCTTACTTTATGTAGATCCAACATCCTGATCTTATTTTCCTTCTTGCTAAAGAACTTCAGGTCTACTGGCAATAAATTTACTCAATTTTTTTTTTTCTAAATCTGAGAAAGTCTTAATTTCTCCTTTACTTTTGAAGAATAATTTCGCAGGACACATAATTCTTGGTGGTTTTTCTCTCTAAACACTTTAACTATCTCCCTCCACTCTATTTTTGCTTGTAAGGTTTCTGAGACATTGGACGTAATTCCTATCTCTGCTCTTCTATAGGTTGGTTATTGGGTATTTAAATTCTCTGGCTTCTATTGGGATTTTTTCTTTATCTTTGATTTTCTGCAGTTTGAAATGAGATGCCTAAGTGTAGTTTTTTTGGGCATTTATTCTGCTTGGTGTTCTCTGAGCTTCCTGGATCTGTGATTTGGGGGAAATCCTTGGTTACTATTGTTTCAAATATATTTCTGTTTCTTTCTCTTTTTCTTCTGCTTCTGTTATTCCCCGTGCTCACATGTTACATCTTTTGTAGTTGTCCCATAGTTTTTGGATGTGCTGTTGTCTTTTATTTTCAGTCTTTTTTCTCTTTGCTTTTCAGTTTTAGAGGTTTCTGTTGAGATACTCTCAAGCTCAGAGATTCTTACCTTGACAACATCCAGTCTGGGTAAAATCATCAAAGGCATTCTTCATTTCTGTGATAGTGATTTTGATGTCTAGCATTTCTTTTTGATTCTTTCTTGGGATTTTCTCCTCTCTCCTTATGTAGCCCATCTGTTCTTGTATGCTGTCTACTTTATCCATTAAAGCCCTTACCAATAATATTAATCATAGTTGTTTTAAATTCCTGATTTGATGATTCCAACATCTCTGCTTATATCTGAGCCTGGTTCTGATGCTTACTCTGTCTCTTCGAACTGTGGTTTTTGTTTTGCCTGTTAGTATGCCTTGTGATTCTTCTTGATAGCTGGATGTGATGTACTCTGTGAAAGGAACTGCTGTAAACAGGCTTTTAGTAATGTGGTGGTGAGGTGTGGGGGAGGGGAAGTGTTTATAGTCCTGCGATTGAGTCTCAGTCTTTCAGTGAGCTTGTGCCTTTGGACTGTGAACTTCATCACACTTGCTTCTTGGTACCCGCTCCCCCATACATAACTCAGGTGGATAAAATGGCTGGAATGGGATGGAATTGAGAATTTCCCTTCCCCTAGCCCCTAGGTCAGTTAGGTTCTGATGGACCTCCAGCAGGTTAGGTTCTGGTTAAGTAGTTTCTCCTGAGAAAAGCCCTTGTGAAGAACAGAATACTCTGGAATATTTCAAAATAGTTCATTTTGCCCTGCCCTTGCACAAGGGTTTTTTTTTCCTCTCTATATTGTGAGAACCTGGTAGACCTCCAGGAGGTAATGCTCACAAAATTGTGGGGATCTCCTATTGACTGGGTCACCTGGAATTTTTAACCCTCAGACTTGTCCACATTGAGCTTCATTAATTACATCAATTCATCAATTATAGTTCAGATTTTCCTATCCTGACATTGCTTCCCAAGGAAGTTTCAGCTCTAATAAGTTGTGATTCTCTGTGTCTTCCTGACTCTTCAATTTTAGGGGCAGCAGTTTGCCTGGTGACCCCACTTCTCTTACAAATCTAAGAAGCTATGTCAATTTTTTTTTAGTTTGTTCAGCTTTTTCATCTGTTAGGATGGAATAGTTTCATGCTTCTTTCCTCTTTTTTATATAGTTAAAAAAATCTTAACATTGGAATTAACCATTCTTTAACTGTTTCTTTAAATTTATTTTGAGGCTGAAACACTTTTTATTTGAGGGAGGAATGACATTATGCTTTAACCGACTTTTCCATCTTTCCTGTGGTTATTGGTTTACATTGCTTTACTACTTCTTTCTGAAACAATTTTGGTAGTGAACATTTTTACTAAAAAAATCCATATAATTTTATGCATTATTACCTCTTAATTTCTAGATTCTGTTCCCTATTTTTTAACATCCCTGGTTTCACCCCTAATGGTTTTTATGTCGGTCTTCTCTCCTTTTCTTGTGATGAAACTTTCCAAAGACTTTACTAGTCTTTTCTAGGAAGCAGTTTTCAGTTTTCCGCATGTTTTGTGTTTCATTGATTCCTCCTTTCTTCTGTAAAATTTTAGGACATTATTTAATTATATTTCTGGATTCTTGGGTTGTATTTGCCTTTCACTTGTTTTAAATATTTATTATGTTCCAATAAAGGCATTAGTTGCAAGAAAGTTTCCTTTATTTTTTTCATATTCCACAGGTTTTAATTATACCTTCACTTTTGTTCATTGCTAAATAACTGCAATTTTAGTTTTGATTTCCTTATGTAACAAAGATGCTGAAAGAAAGCTAGAATATATATGATTTCAAATGAAGATGGAGATTTCTTTAGCAGGGGTGGGGGTGAGGCAAGGTGGGAGAGACAATGTGTTTTTAATTGCTATTTTTGTTGCATTTTGGAGCATAAGAGTGGCCTATATGATTCCTTTTTTGTGTAATTATGTGTCTTTTCTTTGTAGCCTGATATAAGGTCTATTTTTGGAAATGTTCTCTGAGTGTTTGAAAACAATGCATATTCTTTGTAAATTGATAACAGCTTATGGTGGTTTTTATTATTCAAATCTTCCTAAATCCTTAGTTATTACTAATTTTCTCTGTGGACATCTGAGGAAAGTGTCATAAATTCTATCAGTATCATTGGATTAATCATGTTTCCTTTATTTATAAAAGTTTTTACTTTTATACCAACTGTGCCTTGTATATAAGGAACGTTCATTAATTTTCTATCTTTTCACATTAAGATTTGCCTCTGTATAAAATACAAAAGAATTTTTCTTTAATCTTTAAAATCACAAAAGAATTTATCCTTTTATCATTAATATATTACACTGTAATTTAACTTTAATATTTTTGACTTTAAATTTTATAATATCTGATATTAATATTGCCAGTATCCTTTTATTTTGGCACTTGTTCTATATATTCTTGCTCATTCCTTATATTTGACCTTAATTAGAAATTATTTTTAGGTGTGATTCTTGTTTAAAGTTCTTATATAAAGGATGTGAGACACATACACATATAAAAATTTATCCTTAAATGTCTATACTTTAATAAAATTTCAACTCAGTCACATTTTATAACTTACATTTTTAAATTTTATTGAATATTATTTGTATTTATATTGTGCTCTCTTGTGTTTCCTCTTTTGTTGTTCCATATTTAATTAAATTATTCAAGAGCTTAAAAATATTTTATGTTATAGCAATGTGGGGAGTTTACTGGCCAAGAGCATGACTATAACCTCATGAGAGCCCCTGAAACAGAACGATTCAACTCATCTGCTTCCCAACTCTTGACCCAAAACATGTGAGGTCATGAGGGTTTGTTGCTTTAGTCTGCAAAGTTTTGGGCTAATTTTTAATGTGCAAATAGATAACTGTAACAGTGAATATAACAATATTTATGTATCCATTTTCTTGTTTGATTTTCTGTTATCCCTAATTTTTAGAATTAAAACAATTTTCCCATGAACAGTAGTCTATATGGTTTTTTGATATTCCATATACATTTACAAATTAATATAAAAATAAAAGTTAAACAACAATACCTTATTAGGAATTCAATGAGGATTGCTTTAAGTTTATATAATCGGTTGGGGAGAAATGACATCTGGATGACTTTGCATCTGACTCAGGATTAATATGGTAAATTCTAATTTAACATAGACTGAGCAGTAAAAGGGATAAAGAGATTATTTTAAGCCAGTTTTTCTCAGTTGTTGATATACATTAAAATCACCTGAAAAGTTTTAAGATCTATCAATACCTCAACCACACCTAGGGAGGTGCTGATTTAATTGGTCAGAATTGAGAAGAAGTGTTGCTTGCTTTTAAAATATCCCCAGGTGATTCTAATGTTGTGGTCAAGTTTAAGAGCTACCAATGTAAGACAGAGATATGATTACAAACAGGTGACTTTCCAGCAATAAATCTTTTGTCATTCAAAAATACTGCATCTTAGCAAAATTTAATATCTAGCAAATTAAAATGTATCAAGTTATAGTTGATTAATAGTCATTACTTTGTCCCTATTAAGATCTGTTCTTGTTTTACTCTAAAAGAAAAAAGTGATATAAAAATAACCCAACCCATGGAAAGTACAACACCCAGCCTGCACCCTAAGGTAAGCTATGGACTTCGGGTGATTATGATGTGTCAACATGAGTTCATCAGTTGTAACAAATGTCCCACTCTGGTGAGTAAAGTTGATAATGAGAGAGGCTATGCATGTGTTGGGGCAGAAGGTGTGTAGGAAATTGCTGTACCTTCAACTCAGTTTTGCTGTGAACCTAAAGCTGCTATGTAAAAAGTCTTAAAAATTAACTCAGACAGTTCATTAATCAATTTGAAACATATTTATTTGTTAGGTTTTATATCCCAACTGCTATTTCAGTTAATGTGACTGTTGCTGTAAAAACCATATACTGGACTTCATAGAGCTTAAATTACAGGGATGGGAGTTTATTTTCTAGTTTTTTAAGACACAGACATATTTAAAATAATATTAATAATGCAAGTACAATGAATAAAAGTAAAGCCAATTAGGAGGAGAGTGTTCTCTGCAGAATGCTCTTTTAGGTGGGGTAGTCAGGAAAGTCATCATTTGTGAGCTGACATTTGAATAGAAATATGAACTCATTCAAAATGATTGCAAATTTATCATTTAAAAAAATAATTATCTGTATCTAACAATCATGTTTTTATTAAAATGAGCAAGTGGATTAGATGCATTAAATCTCACTGTGGCATATGGATAAGCTTAGCAGCACCAGGTGTCAGCAGTTTAAATATCAAAATATCTGCATCCTTGAGGTAACCCACCTCTAAGCACTTTGGATCAACATTTCTTAGGAATAAACTAGGAACATTTCTCTCATTTCTTTATATACAGATGATGTTACACGCCCAGGCCCACTTGTGCTGAATGAACTGCTTTAGAATAAGAAACTAAGTATCATAAATTGCATATTTTTAAATTGAATACGGACATGAGAATATGCTTTGGCATCCCAAGAGAACACTGTGGGACTGAAATTATGTAATAGACACTGCCACGTAGAGGGAAATAACAAGAAATATACACAAGATTTTTCTGATTCTTGGTTACTCGTATCTCAGCCAGGAGAGTACAAGTTCAGTGACCATTGTGGCAGAACCAGACAGTAAGAGTGAAAAAGTAAGTGCACGGGACACTTTCAGTTTAGAAAATGGACCACGAGGAGACTCAAGCACCTTTTCTTTCTTTAGTAAATGAAGGAAATGTAACAGAGTGCCAGAATCCTTTTAAGAAGGATTTCTTACTGAAACTGGTTTTCTTACTGAAATTTAAGCCTTTGAAGTTCGTATTGTAACGTCTATATCAGGTGTGGTATAGGTTAATGTACTGTAACAAAGAGATCACTAAAAACAGTGGATTAAACCAAAGGGAAGTTTTTGTTTTCTTTCACACAGAGGTCTGATGTTAGCAGAATGGGCTCTGTGGGGCAATTCTACCTTCTTCACCTGTGGCTTCTATTTCTTAGCCCATTATGGATGTCAGCTCTTACCATAACCCTGGGGAAAAGGGAAAGGGACCAAGGTACTGTACCTTGCTCACATCCCATCCCATTGGCCTGAACTTAATCACAGGGGCATGCCTAGCTCCTAGGGTAGTTGAAAATATAGTCTTCAGATGGCCAGCCATGTGTCTAGCTATCTAGTTGATTGTACCTAGCTTATGCTGATTGTTATTATTAGTTACCAGGAAGATAATATCTATATAATTAAAGACTATGAATGCTTTGGATGAAAGGATTATGCATAATAATCTAGTTTCCTTGGTACATATCTGTCATAGTCAATACTAAATCATTCAATACTAAATATTTTACATCATTAATAGTGTATCAACCCTCCTAGATGTATTAACCAGGAAAACTTCCACATGTGTATAAGAAAATTCCAAGATTGCTCATCAAGTGTTTTTTTCTAATAGTGGAAAAAAATGGAGACACCACAGAGAACTATCAATTGGAGAATAGATATAGATTTAGTTATATGCAGGTTAAAATGAAAAACATACACACACAAAAATATACTAGCTAATAAGTTCTAATTATATAAATAGATAATGAGGGATATTTCAAAAATGATTTGAATGAACATTTTAAGTTTCAAAAACATCTTGTAGAATAGTAGCATTTATGTAAAATTTTAAAGACATGTACTAAAAATTGTGAGTAATAGAATAAGTAGGGTGTAATAATTTAGACTCACTAGAGAGTGAAGAAGAGGGAAGGGACTCTGAGTGTAATAGGGAAGAACAAACCTGACTCCATATTAGATCTGTTCTGTTGCCTGTGCTCAGTCATGCTGGCTCTGCACCTTTTGTAAAAGCAAGTTGCCTATCGTGTGAAATATACAGGATAGCCTATTCTCAGGGCTCTGATCTTTAAGAGTCCATTCATATAGAGATTTAAAAGTTCCAGAACAGAATAACATTTGTTTTGTTGAAGGTTTACAGGAACATCGTGACCTGACCTACCAACACCAACAAGTTTGCAACAACTAACTACATCCCTCCCTCACCTTGCCTTTAAAAGTGCTTTACTGAAACCTTTCGAGCTCTGAGCTTTTTTGGGGCACAAGCCACCTGTCTCCTTGCATGGCCCTGTAATAAACCTTTCTCCGATCCAAACTCTGACATTTCGGTTTGTCTGGCCTCACTGTGTGTCAGGCACACGAACTTGCATTCAGTAACATGAGTGCTATTTCAAGGGGAGATTGGCTTATTATGCAATGTTTAACTTTTTCTAAAATTTCTAGAAGCAGTGTGATAAAACTTAATCCCAGCTAATGGAATTTGGATGGCTGTCACAATATTTTTTGAATGTCTTGTATTTAAAACAGTTTTTCTCAAATTGAATTACAAATCAATAAATTCTTTTAAAATACACTATTCATTTGAAACCCTTCCCAAATAAAAAAAAAAATTAGAAAGTATTGCCCATGATTGATTTAGTATGGGAATTCTGGAAGAGAAGTAAGTTAAAGGTAACTGAGATTTCTTACCTGAATTTACTGGAAGAATAGCATTGTTATTTATGGGAATGGCAAAAATTTAAACATGTGAAGTCACATATGATGACAAATTGTTGAACTGATTAGACTGAAAGGCACTTGAAATTCAGGATAAATGCCAAATTAGATTATGTGAAAATTAGAGAAACAATGTTTGAAAACTACACATACATATTTCAAATCATATTTATAGTTTAAAAGTATATATATATAGTTTAAATATGTAAACATAGTGTAGTTTTAAATATATATACAGTTTACATATGTATTTATATGTAATTTAAAGACATATGTCATATGTATATGTATAGTACTCAGAATAATTGTAATGACAGAATTCAAGAAGGGCTGCTTCAATAGGCATTGTAATTGTTATCCTTAAAGGTGACCTCTTAGAGCTGCCTTTAGGACTATTCAGGAAGCCAGAGAATCCTATTCATGACATCTGCTATAAGTCATGTCCGTTACGTATTTTTTAAAAGTACGTGAATCTTTGAGCCTTTAGATGCAACTTTTATATGTAATTTTGATCAAAGAAAGGTCATCTTTTCATTTTGCTTTGAAATGACTTTCTTTAGCATAAGAACTTTTCCTCAGATATATCTTAAACTTTTCATTTTGCTATATTTGACATGATCACATCAATGATAATATAAATTGTATGTATGTTAATTATGTAGCTGTGATTATGTCTAATCATCTATTTCTAATGAATGTCTTCCTGCTGCCATTTCCTCCGTCATTAGTTTTATACTTCATGTAAAGAATTCCTGCTAGAACGTATGGAAATTTAACTCACTTATGCCAATTACCCTCCATAGTACTTACCTTTATTTTCTCAATACAACCAAACTTATGTTTTTAGTTTACTTTATAAGTTCACATGTTATTTCTCATGTATATTTTCATTCAAAATTTGTTGTAACATTTGCAGTTATTGTCAAGACTCAGTTTTAATCAGATTTTAATATCTTAAGTATTTTCTGTGCTCAAAGTTAGTTTTTAATACAGTGATTTTTCTATTTTGATGATTAATATTGCCTTTTCTCCTTACTGATGATTGTAAGTTTTAATAACTGTTTTCCCCTGTGAGGATGGTATGTGTGTTCTACTTTTTGATTGTCTGTATCTGAGAGTGTCTCTTTCTTACCAACGTACATGAAACTTTGCCTAAATGTTATATTCTTCATTTGTAATATTATTCCTCTTCAAATGCTGAACGCGTTGATCCATTGTCTTATGACAGTTTTGCATGGAGAACTTTGACACTTGTATACCCAAGCTTTCTCCCCAATTTTAATAAATAATACATCTAACAGAATGTTTATAGGGTTCTTTCCAGCTTGTATATACAATTCATAATTATTGATGATATCTTTAGATGCACTCTTTACATCTAATTTTCATCAATGAAGTGCCATCCTTTCATTTTCCTAAGAGATGGCTTTCGTTCGCATAGAACTTTTCCTCAGACATGTCTGAGCTTATTTTGCTTTATTTGATCTAGTCATTCCACTGGGAATATAAATTATATATATGTTGGCATTTTCCTCCCCCACTTTAATATCTTTTACTTTCTCATCTCATCAGTTGCATCTGTTTGCTCTTCTTCCTCTGTAGTAAATTTCATCCTCCACGGTGTTGAGTACATTTTTTATATTTTAATAATCTTCCAACTCTCAGTTGAACTTAATTCTGCTTTTTGAACTTTTAGTTTCCTTACAATATTTCTTATCTCCCCCTATTGCTTTTTATTTCAAACCATGCCTTCTCATCTCAATCTGTGCTACTTGGATTTCTCCATTAATTATAAAGTGAACACATCCTTGTATAATTTTTTAAGGATTCCAAAGAACTTCCTGCGGTTTTCTTCTTGATTTTTAAGAATATTATTTTAGGGAAACTTTCCTTTAACCACTTACTTTCAATAATTATGAAGTGTTTTTTCCCCCAACATGCCAATGTTAACATTTTTCCTTATTTCCAATTCTTGAAATACTGAGATATGTTAAGGCTACTGTCAGTCAACACACGATAACCCTCTTTCAATTATAGGGAAGAGATATGGGAACATATGTATAACTGGTTCACTTTATTATAAAGCAGAAACTAGCACACCATTGTAAAGCAATTGTACTCCAATAAAGATGTAAAAAAAAATTATACTGTTGAAGGGAAGGTTTTTGAACTTTTTAAAAACTGTTTTTAAAGGACACTTCTCTTTGACAGTGGTTGTATCTTTTTTGTCCTTATTCCCTAAATGTTTTAAAAGTCATCTTTCACTGTCCTGTAACAAAGCCTTAAAATTTGTACAAATTATAGGTATAAAGCTTTTAAAGGATTTTCAGGGTAAAGACACCCATAAACATAACTAGGGAATACAAATAAGAACATTAGGAAATCCTAGAAGCCTACCTTTGTGCCCTTTCTGGTCACTAGCCTCCAATGGAAAATACCTGACTTATAATGCCACGGATAACTTTTTCCTATTTTGTACATTATATAAATGGAATATTATAATATATATTCTTATATCTGACTTCTTATTCTCAAAATTATAGCTGCAAGATGTTACATGTAAGCGTACTTCATTTATTTTCATTAAGTGAGGTTTTCCCTTGTATAAATATATCTGCTATGGATTGAATGTTTATGTACCTCAAATTTTATATGTTGAGACCCTAATTCATAATGGGATAGTATTTGGAGGTGAGGCCCTTGGGAAGTAATTGGGTTTGGACGAAGGCATGAGGGTGGAGTCCCATGATGGGATCAGTGCCCTTATAAGGGGGTGAAGGGATCAGAGCTCTCTATCTCCTGGACATGTAAGGATCAGTTAGAAGATGGCTGTGAAGCAGGAAGAGGGTTCTCACCTGAACCCAGTCATGCTAGCACCCTGATCTTAGATTTCCAGCCGCCATAACTGTGAGAAATAAAATTCTGTTGATTAAGCCACTCAGTCAAATGTACTTTTGTTATAGCTGCCCAGGCTGACTACGATAGTACAATGATTTATTTTTTTATCCATATTTCTGTTGATAGACATCTGAGTCATATATAACTTTAGATATATATGTGTCATTTTCTTTTAGCTATATACCTAGGAGTCAATTTACAGAGTCATAGGAATGGGTATTTTTAGATTTAGTAATGACTAATGAGTTTCAGCAACTTTTCTCATGCTATTGGCAATTTGGATCTCTTCTTTTATAAATATATGTTTAAGACATTTTCCCATTGTTTTATTAGCTCGCTTGGCTTTTACTTATGATTTTTGGAAGTTCTTTGTGAGTCTTCTATTAGGCACATGTGAAAATATCATCTCTTGGTCTGTGGTTTGTCCTTTCAATTTCTTAATTATGTATTTTGATGAGAAGTTATTAATTTTATGCCATTCCATTTATCATTTTCTCCTTTATGGTTAGTAATGTTTGTGTCTTGTTTATAAAATCCTTCTTTAACCTCACTCACAAGATTTCTCTAATCATAAGCATCACCACATACTGTATTTGTCATGATAGTGGGGTTCTTCCCCCTTGAATCTGCTCCACATTCTCAATCTTTTAGAGCATGGTAACAGTTGGGAGAAAACTTCTGAAATAACAAATGTACCACTTTAATTTGCCTTACCCTTTGCTTTTAGCCTAGTTGTTTGTTGGGGAGTTGCTGATTATAATTAATACTGTAAAACTGTAGGAACAACTGAGATAAGTAGAGTGTGAAAGGAGTTTGATGTTTTGGGCTGCTTCATAAATAAGCTCCTGCAGGGTAGACTGATAATGATTCAATATTTTAGTGGTTAGAGACCCTAGGTCTCTAAGTCAAGAATCAGGAAGGTACAGAATATTTTAATATTGTGCTGCAAGCGTTCTGAATCTTATGAAACAAATCTTAAATATGCTATTATATAAATTCTGGATAAGGTTGTGTAAATCATGTGTCTTCTTTTCAGTGTATATTTCTTATATATATCAGAATTGTATGCTGGTATTTGTTTTCACTGCATATGAACTATATTTTCAGAGCTCTGTTGTTGCTTATTTTTGAAATGTCTTTATAGTTATTGTAGTGGGAAATGTCCCCTCCATTTTTCTTAATGCCAACAATATTTTTTTCCTCTAAGGATATCTATGTGAAATATCGCAAAGCCTGAGGCACTCTGTGTATGTAAGTGTGTGTATTTGCTAGAGAATAGATTCTCAAGAGATAGTCTGATAGATGATGATGTGAGTCTGAATGAAAATTAGTCTCATAACTTCAGAAAGTACCATAGGGACATTTAAGAATCACTTCATCAAGGTAATTTAGTAATAAAAATTTCGGGAGAGGCTAGTGACCTGGAAAGGAGTAAACTTGATAAATGCAATGAAGACATAGAATTTAGTGTAGCTTTTAACAGGGTAAACTGCACTAATGTCAATGAGGAAATACTCAGGTTAGAGCCAATGTTTATTTAAAAATCCATAAGGGTATTTAACTAATTTAAATATATTTTTACTTTGTTATTGAATTAAAATACTAAGCCAGAGGAGTTAAAATAGAAGTTTCCTCTCATTTTTTTAAAGGGTAAAGGAGGGTAAATAAAAATTAAATAAATTATATTTCATTTATGTTTTCTCACAGGAGACTGAATTAAGACCAACCTTGTGGCTGATTCATTATCAGATTGATTTTTAAGATTCTAATACATGTAATAATGTTAAAACAAGCAAGAATTGGTTTGTTATTTGGCAATATTTTCATTTTCCAATCCTTGGTATACTATTCATATCATGACTGCAACATACCCGATAACCTTTGCTTTAAAGAATATGAGAAATACAAAACCTAACTACTGTATATGTCTAAAAATTTTTCTACGTTTTTTTAATATATATTCTCTGAATATAATCTTTGACTTTTAAATCAAAGCTGTGATAGATTTTATAAGGGATTTGAAATAAGCTGTAGCTTAAATATGAGTTATAAAATTTTGAAAATATTTGCATTTGAAAGTTAGTTGAAATAAAAAATAACATTAAACGTCTAAGAAAAAATGCAAGAGAGTCAATATTTGCTTAAATATGTCATGGATAAGAGTTTACTTCTCCCAAGATGATCTTCAGAGTAAAGTATTACTAGTTGTGCTTCTGAGACAATGGAGTGGTAACCTCAGATCCATTACCTGTCTCTGGGAAATCAAAACAGGCTTCTTGACAACCAAATGCCAATCAGCACCCCATCAGGACTGAGGATCCTTACAGACTGTTGGACACATCACATGAACTATTTGGTTTTACTGCTTTCTTGGTCAGTTGCACTGAGACCTCTCCTTATGCAAGTTGAAGCACATTAAGAGAAAATTCCTCCTCTATAAGCCTACCTAGGTTTGTTCCTTAGAACATTTTAAAGGCAGCAAAACTATGTGTCTTTCAACAAGTCCAGGGTTTTCAAATTAATTGACTCGAGGTCATTTACTTTGGGTGTATGATTCACTTGAACCATTTTAAAGATAATATATATTAATGTTGAATCCTTTCGAAAGAAACAGACAAATAGGATAATTAGAGTTAGAACAAGGAGTAAGATTAGTTGAAAAAAATATAACGTCTCTACATTTCAAGAGTGTGGAGTTTCCCTCCCCTTCCTTCTCCTCCTCCTTTATTTATTTACCTTTTATTTATTAAAGAAATTTAAATGTTATATTGGAAAATATTCACTTAATGCAAAAGCAGTTATTGACAGAGGAACATAAAGAATGGGATATATGCAAAACACAAACTAAACTACAAGTCATAAATCCAATTATATACATAATAACATTAAATGTGAATGGATAAAATAATTCAGTCAAAAGGCAGATTTTGTCAATATGGTTAAAATAATCAATTTCTGATTATATGCTGCTGCAGGAGACACACTAGCAATTTGAAGATATGAACAGATTGAAAGTAAAATGATGAGAAAAATATACAAACAACCATAGAAAACAAAAGCGGCTATCCTAATATCAGACAAAATAGAGTATAAACAAAAACATATTATTAGAGATAAAGAAAAGCCAGATAAAAGGGAATTCATCAGAACATCCATTGGATAAGAGGAACAAAAATTGAAGTTCATGGTATATGAACAAATTCTTGAGTGGAAAATCTTAACATGCTTAGAATTTTTTTTTGAATTTTATTTTTTTATATAGCACGTTCTTATTAGTTATCTATTTTATACATATTAGTGTATATATGTCAATCCCAATCTCCCAGTTCATCCCACTACCAACACGCCTAGAATTTTGACTAGGAATGTTTTGTCTAAAGATTACATGGATCAGAATCTTCTTAGTAGTTGTGTAGATTAAGATAATTCAGGGTTGCTAGCGTCTCTGACCTCTAATGTATAATGCAGCAAAGTTTAGGTTCTAACAATTATTTTTCTTACAGTTTTATCTTCAGAATATCTTCAATTCAATTCAAAAAATTACGCATACAAGGAGATGGGACAGCATGAACGAGCCCCAAAGAGACCATGGAGCAAGAGGAATCAGATAAAATGTTATAAGAGCATATTTTGAGCTACTTTATGGCAATAGGTAAGAAAATTTAGATAAAAATCTAAAAATCACTGGTAAAATATTAGTAAAACTTATGGAAGGAGAAAAAAGGAAATCTGAATGATCACTAAAGCCAGATTCAATAATCAACAATCTTTCCACATAAAGAACTCCAGACACAGTTGGGTTCACTGATGAATTCTATCAGATGTCTGCACAGCAAATAATCCAAATCATATACAAATTTTCTCAGATTTAGGGAAAAAAATAGTGAAATTTCCTCTAAATATTTTATGAGGCTAATCAGCATCTTGAAACAAACAATAAGGACAGCAAAATAAAGGAAAATCCAAAGCAGATAAATTTTAAGAACATTCATACAAAAATTTTAAGCAAAATATTAGATTGTAAAGAATGTATGAAAGATAATACATCATGACCCAGTTGGGCTTCAACAAGGATTTAATTAAACTTAACCAATGAACTTTGCCATGTTGCAGGTTAAAGCAAAAAAATATATCTTTTTTTTTTTTTTGCGGTACGCGAGCCTCTCACTGTTGCGGCCTCTCCTGTTGCGGAGCACAGGCTCCGGACACGCAAGCTCAGCGGCCGTGGCTCACGGGCCCAGCCGCTCCGCAGCATGTGGGATCTTCCCGGACCGGGGCATGAACCCGTGTCCCCTGCATCGGCAGGCAGACTCTCAACCACTGCGGCACCAGGGAAGCCCAAATATATCATTTTTATATAGTTTCAATTGCTTTCTATTCAACCTATTGTTAAGGATGTAAATCCTGCCCTGGGGTTATGGGGATAGCCAAACATAGCTTTGGGAAGGATGACCCAAACCTTGCAGGGCCAAAAGGGCATTGCACTTGGGAACAGGGTGAACAAGCAGGGGCCACAGGAGGTACTTCTGTAGTATCAAGAGGGTAGGGTGCCCCTTGGTTCCCATGGAAAAGTGTAATCGGATTGTTAAATAATTCCACGGACTGGCAAGAAGCATACCCACTTTCCAAGATAAGCAGAAACTGTTCCTGGTACGTTTTATAAGGAGGGTTGTTTGACAGATGACAACCCATATAATATTGAACCTCAACTTTAGGCCTTACACCACAATTATGGAGAGAGTAGAGTTAGGGTACACTGTTCACTGTGAATAAATTTTACATTGATGTGTTATTTTTACCTATAGTATGAACAATCCCTACATCACTTAATTTTATCCTGAAGTAGTAGGAAGGTCCAGATAGGGGTGAAGAGAAATGTTCAGGTTTCAATAATAAAATCATAACTTGCATTTACTTCTTTTCTCCATCTCCATTTTATCCTTTGTCAAGAATTTCTGGTTTTATCAATGTTTTCTGTACAAATTCATCTCATGCAATCTTACGTGTGTGAAAATGAAAGCCAGTGAGGTGGGTAGATGATGATAATTTGTCTCTCTGACCTATAGACAAGGTAAAATATGACATCATTGCAATGCATTCAATGCAGACAAAACCACAGCCAGATTTAAGTAAAATATTGAAGGAGATCAGATTTGATTTTCTTAATCCTTGCAAAATCGATCTCAGGTCACTCACTCTTACCCCCTCTCACGAGATCTTATTCTCTTTGTACTGATATGCCAAATAATTGAGGTCATCTGGTTTTCCCAAGTCCAAGTTGATAATACATCTGGGAGATGTAGTTTGGAGGATTAAACATTGACACTTTCAAGACATTTTAATAGTTTATAAGAGAGTGCATAAGACTTCTTGATATTTCTACTATTTCAGAAATATGGTGCATTTTATTAGTGTCCCTGAGTCACAACATTTTGCCTCATATCCATATCAAAAATTAGCTGATCTGAGATTATTAAGGCAGAAATTAGTAGGAAAAGACAACCTCAGTAAAGATTACTGATTGTCAGGGTTTTCAGAGTGTTTAAAATAGTTTACATGTTAACCCTAATGATTCTCTGATTGGTGAAATTTATAAAAAAGTGAAGTTACAAAGCTGTGTTTTCCTGTGATTAAAGGTTGAAATGTTTCTGAAGATAACATATTTTATCTGACTTCCCTGACACACACAACTCCATTTAAAAGATTTCTCCTTAACTCATCATTTAAAAAATGATCCAAGTATTTATCCATTAAGTAGTTTAAATTACCTTGCATATAAACTCCTTTAACAGTCATAACCAGACATATCTTAAAGACTATCTAATTTTGTGAAAGTGGACTAGACAGTTTTACTTCCATTTAATGCATGTTTTATATATTCATCTGGAAAATAATTAAATCAGTTATTAAATATTAATATTTAAAATGTTGACAGGAGTACCGTTGAGGGTTAGAACACGGTTTAATTTTTAAACAAGGACTTTCATATCTATTCTTGAGACAAAGAAGTATTCTTCAACCTATTTTTACTAGTTATGTGGAAACTGAAATCACTTTGAGTAATCGCCATGCACTGTTTGTTTATGTTCTTTACCATGAATTGTTATCATGACTGGCAAAGACACATTCAAATACACTGTGGATTATTCATCTCTGAAATTGCTTTGAATTGGGTGCAAAATGCCAGATGAGGTTCATATAACATGTCACAATATATTAGGTGGAACATTCCTGCTGAGCACCTTATTGTAGGGAAAATAAATGTTTTTTATTAACTAGTAATTAACCTGGCTACATTATGAAGGTCAAAAATTAGCCTATGGCATACAATACCTTATGTACAGGTTGCAAAAGATAAATTTATCAATTTAAATACTCTCTGGATAATACAAGCAATGACAGAGGCAGAATCATAGTAGGTCAATAAACAACAATGGCAAAATTCCAAACAGAATAGAGTTACATGTTATACAATGGAAGAAAATAAACTTTTATTGACCACTTACTATGTTTCTTGTATTAACACATCATTATCTTATTTAATTTTCTACAGAAATGTAAAAGATGACTCTATTACTTCCAAGTTTGATCCAAGGAATTAGAGGTACAGAGATATCATTTTTCCTAAGTCACGAAGAATACAATAGTTGGGAAATGATTCTTTTCAGTAGTCTACTAGCTGCCAAATTTGCCGTGTCCTAGTAGAAGAAAAAAAAATTAAAGGAAATAGATGCAAAGACTGGTGTATGAGTATACAAATAATAGATTGAACAGTGAGTAAATGAGCAAGGTAATATGTATATTAATGTATAAGTGACAAGCATACCTTTTCATAAGCAATTTGACTGCTACTTCTCTCTATATGTAACATTTTAAATAGTGGAAATTATAATGGTGGGGAAAAGTAGGGAAATGGTGGAATAGAAGGAGTAAAAGCTAATGCCATTGTATTGCAACTAATATTAGAAAAGTGAACATTTGGCATTGTTTTCAAGATTTAACTTTAAAATGATGACTATAGGGGACTTCCCTGGCAGTCCAGCAGTTAGGACTTTGCCTTCCTATGCAGGGAGCGTGGGTTAGATCCCTGGTCAGGGAGTGAAGATCCCATGTGCCCCGTGGCCAAAAAAACAAAACATA
Source organism: Phocoena phocoena (assembly GCF_963924675.1). Taxonomy (NCBI): domain Eukaryota; kingdom Metazoa; phylum Chordata; class Mammalia; order Artiodactyla; family Phocoenidae; genus Phocoena; species Phocoena phocoena. The sequence goes on from NC_089231.1 coordinate 8,509,283, forward strand.
AAACAGAAGCAATATTGTAATAAATTCAATAAAGACTTTTAAAATGGTCCACATTAAAAATATCTTTAAAAAAGTGATGACTGTAAATAACTTTAGGATTCATAGGTTTATTTGTTGAAAATCTAGGAAACATGCATATCAGTTTGGAGTAGAATTTTTTCATGATGTCAATTAAGAATACCATTTTCAATTTTTAAAACGTTGTTAATTTGGGGGAAGAAATCAGAGTGGAGGGATGAGTTGTTTTCTACAAGGTTAAGAGGGGTAGAAAGGATGTTCACGGACAAGGAGAGAACTTAAATAATTCTGATACCATGTATGAGCTAGCTGTTCCTCAGTCTGTAGGGGAAAGTGATAGGATCTTTATGACTTCATTTTTATGTGTGTCAGTGCCAATAATAGAAGCAGAGGGAATGGTAGCTACGGAAATAGTAAGCTGAACAGATATTGAACCTACATTTGGAACATTCATCCTCTGGGGTCATGGTATTGAAATCATTTAGCATCAACAAGGACCAGATGGGCAGGGCATTAATGTTCCACCACACTGGCACACAGTAATAACAACCAGGCCAGAATCAGACACCTCCTCTTCTCTGAGAATGGGTGAGACTCATGGAGAGACAGATGCAGTACTCATGTGGGGTGCAGAACTTAAGGGGCTGTTGATGACTCCAGCAAGCAAGACAAATACTAGTTCAGCACATAATTTAGAAAAATAAAAGTCAAAATTTAGAAATCTAAAATCAAAATGTCAAATTTAAAAGCTGAAGCTAATAAAAATTTTAATAAAGTTAATGACAATTTAAAAAGCTAACTGTGGGCTAATGTTTTAAAATTACCTTGAAAACTATTTCCTTCAGAAGGAAAAGAAACAGTATCTACAGTCTTTATGATGTATCATTCACGATGTCAATCATACAATCTGTATTAGTCGAATTTTCCAGAGAAACAGATCAATAGGATAGATAGAGAAATATATGAGAGGTGATTAATTATGGGAATTGGCTCAGAGAAGAAGCTGAGAAATTCTGTGACATGCCAGCTGCAAGATGGAGAACTAGGAAAGCCAGTTGTATAAGTCAGTCTGAGTCCAACATCCAGAGACTTGGGCATTCCAATGTCTAAGAGCAGGAGAAGATGGATGTCCCAGCTCAATAAGAGAGGGAAAGAATTCCCTCTTTCTTTACCTTTTTGTTCTGTTTGGGCTCTCAGTTGATTGGATGATGCCCACCCATATCGGTAAGGGCAGATTTTCTTAGTTTACTGACTCAAATGCTAATCTTTCTTGTAAACACCCTCATAGAAACACCCAGAAATAATGGTTTACTGGCCATCTGGGCATCTCTTAGCCCAGTCATGAAGACCCATAAAATTAACCATCACACTATCCAAAATCACTACTCATATGAGCACTAGAAATAGGTGATTCATACTGGAGAGACCAAGCAATCCGTGGAGGCTACCCACAAGATGACCAGGCTGTTGCAATTACCAGACACAGGTTTTTAGAACAGACATTATAACTGATGACTGTAAAGAAAAATATGCACAAAGAAAATGAAAATATAGAAAAACTCAGACGAAAGGAAAAGTATAAAGAGAAAGATTTGAAGGAGTTGTCTCATGTGCTGTGGGGCTAGCAAGTCCAGAATCTCTAGAACAAGCAGGCAGACACTGGCAGGTCAGGGAGGAGCTGATGCTGCCATCTTGAGTCTGAAATCTCCAAGGTGGAAACTCAGGTGGGGTTTCTATGTCACAGTCTTGTGGCTGAATTGCTTCTTGCTCTGGAAACCTCAATCTTTGCTCTTAAAAATACCTTGCATCTAAAAAAATACCTTCAAAGCAATATCAAGAATGTGTTTGATGAATCAACTGTGTACAGCCAAGTTGACACATAATCATCACAAATGGTTGTCTTTTTATTTTTTTAAGTATACATATAAGCAGTGTGCATCAATGGAATGGGTAAATCAATAATTGCCTATTATAGGCACTATTCTGGTACTCTTTATCAGCATGGTATGTATTGATAGAGAAAAGATACACAAAAAATGAAATTGGATTAAAGTGATATTTTTAATTGATGATGTATTCAGTATATTTTTAAGATTTTAGTCTTCAAATGCATCAATTTTCAAATCAGTTATTTGCATTTTACACTTTTGAATTTTACAATTTAAAACACCAATTATTGGAGATACTAAACATATCTTAGCTCTAACTCCCATATGTTTTTTGTGTTTTTTTGCGATACACGGGCCTCTCACTGTTGTGGCCTCTCCTGTGGCGGAGCACAGGCTCCGGACGCGCAGGCTCAGCGGCCATGGCTCACTGGCCCAGCTGCTCCGCGGCATGTGGGATCTTCCCGGACCGGGGCACGAACCCGTGCCCCCTGCATCGGCAGGCGGACTCTCAACCACTGCGCCACCAGGGAAGCCCTCCCATATGTTTTTATAACAGATATTATAACTTAACAGGTTTTCATTAAGAATTCTAATCCTAGAAAAAGCTATTTCCTCTTTCTTCTTCTCTTTGCTTTTTTTTTTTTTTTATCCTTTATGCATGTAGGGTGAGTAAAGTCAAGCAACTGCGTGTAAGAGTCATGTGCTAAGAAGAGGCATTAGGAACTTTGCAGTTCTAAAAAGCAGTGAAGAACTTCTCATTAGCAGGATTGCAGGTTGAGTCCATTACACTTCAGAAACCTCACTGCTTTTTATTCTTTTATGAAGCAAGAGTAAAGGACATTTTTAAAGGAGAAATAAACTTAACTCGTCACCACAGAGAGGAATGCTTTACACTTAGCCTCAGAAAAGTTACAATCTCCCCGCTAGTAAGTTATCTGAAGCTAATTATTCATTTATTTATTTGGCGAAGACACAAGAGATTACGAAGGTAAAATGTGCACCCCCCCTTTTTTGTTTATTGCAAACATTTAGAAGCTTAGAAGCAGAAAGCAATGACCCTGTGACCCAGGAATTTGACAACTAGAGAAAATACACCCTTGAGAAAATTGTGTTCACGGTTTTAGGAGAACTTCATAAAGATCTTCAATGAGCAATGCTTTCAGTAGTAAAAATCTGGAAGGAATAAATATTCTTCCATTAAAGAATGGATAAATTTAGCATGGTCAAACAATGGAATCAACTGAAATAAAGGGTATATTCACCAAAATCAGTAAACTTCAAGTACATAATTTTAAGTAAATAAAAAACATTGCAAAACGATCAGACCATGTTATATAATAACTTACGTAAATATTATTGACAATATATTTTTTATAAACATATGTGTGTATACATATACATATATATATATACACACACACATACACATAATCATGAAGGAAAAGAAATACATTCTCTCAGCATCTCTGGAAAAAGATGGAAGGAGGTATGATGGGGGCAGGATAGAATGTCTGTAGTAATATATCTACAAAGCTTTTTTTAATAGATGGAAAATACATGAAAATATACAGTAGTTAAATGTGGGTAATCATTTTATGGATCTCTGCCATATTAATGTCCATACATATTTATCTTTGCAGAAAATCATAATTAAAAAAATGTTAATTTAAAATAAGCAGAGGCGGCAGAAGGCCCTTTTGGGAAGGAGGGGCATAGCTACTGATTAGAGTCATTTGCATCCAGTTGGACCTTTCACAAAGGAACGCAACAACAGGCAATTCTGTTTTATTTTAAATCAACTCTGTTTTCTTGCCTGAAAAATATGTATTTTGTTACCATCAAAACCCCTTAAGCTATTTAAAAAGGAGAGGTATGAATGTTACAAAGATTCTTTGAAAATTTAAAAGTCTAACCAGTATACTTTATGAGACAAACTGAACACATTACACTATTGATGAAAAATTAGTGATCAATGTGCATCTATGATTCAATAATACATTCAGGTACATGTTAATATTTAACCTAACATATATCCTTACTTAAAACTCAAATAACCGTAAATATGTTAAAAAATGGTATAATCTTCATAAACCAGGTCCAAAGAAAATATTTCCAATGAAGCAGAACTTTCTGGAGCCCTGTGCATACCAATAAGAGCGTGAAATTCTATAAACTGGAAGGAAACAACCTACATGGATGAAACTAATGAAATCTCTCAGCTTGCCTATATAGAGTTGCCTACAGAGAATGAGGATTGAAGCCTTATTTCTCCTGCAAACATGTACTTTTAAAATGGGATTATTTAATAGCTCCCTGCTGGTTTTATTGGAAAGGCAATTAGAAATCATTCAAGTTCCACTTATTTCATCTCTCATGCCACATTTCATAATGTAATCTCAAATAAGGTCACATGGTGAGGCAAAATTCTCCCCATAATAAAAAAGTGCCATTTTCAGAAGACACTCATGCCTAGTGAAGTTGTTCTCATATACACAAAGCTGGCTTTATGTATATTTTTTATCACTAGCATGTAAAGTAGGCAAAACTCAAGTTATCATCAAACAGTGCAATCACTGGAAAAATGTCGTTTTCTTTGTAGATGAGAGAAATTACTTAAAAAGTATTAACGTGGCTTTTCTACTAATGGAAATTAACTTCATAATCACAAATTATTTGTTTTTTCAGTGTAAATGAACTGATTCACTAGATTAAAATAATAGAATGTAAAAATGGAAAGAAAAAATGGACAATAAACCAACTGGATTTTTCCCAGCTGCTTTGGCATATTTCTCCAGTATATTTTCGCAGTCCTAGAATATTTACTAAAAAACCACCAGGAAATTATGCATGGGTTTATAATCACACATAGCTTCTATAAAGTATTTACAAGGTACTCTATTTAATTTTCATAGTAAAATATTACACTGAGATGGAATCTTAGTCACCATCTGTCCATGTCTTTGATTTATAGATGAGGAAATTGAGGTCCAAGTAAGTCCATGGTCACAGCTCTTTGGAAGTGGAACCAAGAACAGAAATATCCCATGCTTGTGTTCATTCAGAAACACCTGGACAATTTTCTTCTTAAGAAACGTAAAAGAGAAATAAGTCAGTGGAATAAACCAACTTTAAAATTCCACTAAAAACCAAATAGTTACTCTATTATTAATGAAGGTAATTGTTATATAGCTAGGGAATAAATGTTCTCATGTCAAATTATCATTTTAGAAGGAGATAAAAAAGACTTTGTCAGTCAGAAACAATAACAGAAGAGAGTCTTGAAAAGTTCTCTAGTTGTGTTTAACAACAATTTATAAAAGCTTTTATGTGAAAAATGGTTTTATGCCAAGGATTGTGCTGGTCGTCGTGCATACAAAGATGAATAATGCATTCCCTGCCTTTAAGACTGTCAAAAGCTTTTGTGTGATATAGAGAAATATGTTAAGGGCAATGAGGAAAGTGCTATAATTAAAATTTGTAGAAATCTCGATGGAGATATTTTATTACATGTGGAGATCAAGGAAAACTTCACTGAGTAACCTTTTAGTAGTCTTGAAAAGTGGGGAGAATTAGCAAAGTGTAAAAATGCTGATGTGGAGGTTAAGGAAGAAAGTAAAGATGAAAAACCAAAGAGCGTTCTGAAAAAACAGAGGAGAAAACAAGTGAGAGGGACCTGAGGGACTGTGGAATTGGTGAATTTCACCAGCAGTGGTTCAGGAATGTAGCACAGGGATGGCAAAGATAAGACGCCATCACCTGGTTAAGTGGGTCTGTGGGGACCACACTTCATGCCAGCACTGGGCACACAAGAGGAACATAAAAATATTTCAAAGAGCCTTGGAGGCCAAGCATGATTGGATCTCTGCCTACATTTCTAGCCTTGCCTCTCTGTGATCCCATATCATTGTCTCTCTTTCAGTTATCCAAACGTTTGTAATCTTTCCTATGAATGCCTCAAAGGTGTACATTGAAAGGAAAACATCTGTAGTTATTTCTAAGATTTACTTAAAAGTTACTCTATAATTTTTTGATAGATTTTTAATTTTTTGAGATAGCAGGAACAAGGGAGCAAGGCCCCTTTCTCACCTTGTAAATGTTTCCTGCCATGTTAAAGATTGGAATTTACCTTGTGATATGGGGAGAGGGGCTGAAGGCTCCTGAGCTGGGCAATTACTTGCTCGGGTTTGAGATTTAGAAAGCTGACCCTGGTGGTACTGAGGAGGATGAACCTAATGTGGGAGCAGGGATGATGGTGGTGATGGTGGTGAGGATGATATTGGAAGCACGAACTCAGACTGAGAATTTTTTCTCAAAATAGTTCCATGGTCCAGGAAGTCTGACAGTGTCTGGAACTGAGGAAATGCAGGTCCTTTCTGTCCCCCACTGTACTCCCTGCCCCATCCTCCTCCCAAGAAAACCTCCTTGTTATTGAAGGAGAAACCTTTGTAATTACTCTCTAAGGTGTGGGAAAGAAGTGGGAATGTTCCTAAGTGGTGAAGACACTAAATGTTGAAGAAGAGACAAGCAGAGCTGCTGTGTCTATGAGCTCTGGGGCTCAGAAATGTTATATTGATTCCAGGAGTGTTTGGAAATGTCACTGTCTTGTCTTCCCAAACACCAGTGTCTCAAGCAGCCTTAAGGGAAGGTCTTCATCTTCCTGTCTCCTCTCTTAAAACTGGATTCTTCAACCTCCTACCTCTGAAGTTTGACTTGTCCAGAATGACTTTCCTTTTCCCTCTGCCCTTATTTTTCTGTTGTTTATCCAAAAGCCAGTTTATATCTACCTTTTTCACTTACCTTTTTCTAATGTCCTTAGTCCTTAGTCCTCTCTCTGAACTTCTGTCACTTACTCTCCAAATGCTTTTATGTTCTTTTCCCTTCATTTACCATTTTGTAATTCCAGAATGTAATGTGGTGAATCAGACATAATCATTACTTAGAAATACTTGTGTAAAACAAAGGGTATAAGATAAGAAAGAATGAGTAAATAGTCCTGAGGTTTGATCCAATTGTTAGGCAAAGGCTCACTTTAATTCGGAATCTGTTTATGTGAAGATTTTTCTTGAGTAAAAATAAGAATATTTCTTAACAATTGGATCTCAATACTAAATATATGACTGATATATACAATGGCCTATAGCATTAGAACTAGAGATTATCTAGTTCAAACCGGGAGACTGGGACTTCCCTGGTCGTTAAGTAGGCAAGACTCTGTGCTCCCAATTCAGGGGGCCCGGGTTCGATCTGTGGTTGGGCAACTAAATCTCACGTGCATGCCGCAACTAAGAAAAAAGAAAAGAAAACTGGAAGCTAAATTTATGCAGTGTGCCAAATTAATCAATATGAAATTGGGCATAGTTTTATTTTTAAAAAAATATATGATAAAACTGACTTCATTTCAGAAAACAATTGTGCGGTTCATAAATACACTTGAGGTTTAAATTTAAAATATTGGGCTCGATTTTTAATTTGAAGGTAGGAATATAAATCTATCAAAAAATTAAAGAGTAACTTTAAGTAAATCTTAGAAATAACTACAGATGTTTTCCTTTCAATGTACACCTTTGAGGCATTCATAGGAAAGATTACAAACGTTTGGATAACTGAAAGAGAGACAATGATATGGGATCACAGAGAGGCAAGGCTAGAAATGTAGGCAGAGATCCAATCATGCTTGGCCTCCAAGGCTCTTTGAAATATTTTTATGTTCATTCTCTGGGCGACATGGGTTTTTCCTGATGTCTAACATTTAATATCTTTATAATCGTATGCAAGCTAGTTAGCCTATGTAAACCTCACTGTAATCATAAAAGTTGGTTGGGAAGACCAGATGAGAACATGTATATTACCTAAGTAAAATGCTTAGCACATAACTCTCAATAAATGTCAACTACCAATCTTATAGTGCCTGATGCCCCCTTTAGACAGAAGGAATGGAAGCATATTGATAGTAAAAGATAGTATCTTCTATGTGTTGTGATTTAACATGTATTGTGATTACTTGAGAATTTTTTTTTTTTTTTTGCCTAAAATATTCTCTTCCTAGCCAGATTCCTTATCCTTTCTGACTAAACATAGAAGCTCTCCAGACACAACATTATTTGCCCTGGCAATGCCAGCCTACTCTCTCAGGAAGGAGGGGCTTCTTTTCTTTTAGACTACATTCCGTGTAGGCTCTGAGCTTCTGGAATGAAGAATAAGATCCTTCCTCATCTTTGCTGACATGAAAGCTAGTAGTAGGGGGAGTCTTTTGCCCCCAACCCTGGTGGAAGCTCCATTATAAAATCTGCCCTCATCTTACTCCTTGATTCAGTGGCCATTGGAAGAGAGAGATCTCCATGCAGTGCTTGCCTCCTGTTTTTCCTCCAGGGAGCAAGGAGTACTCTGGTGGCAGGTCCTTCTCTACCCTTATTAGTGGGTGAGCGCCTCGTGGGAGGGTTCAGTTGGCAGTCCTTTGGCAGTCCCACTAAACCACCACCTCCAACAGAGCCTATGCAAGTTATAGAGCTGATGTTTCTGCCATCATATGCTGCTCTTTTTTATTTCTTAATTTGTTCAGAACAGAGGAAGAAGAATGCTATTTGCTGGCCTGCTGGGAGCCCCGGCACCTAGTGAAGAATAGGTATTCACTAGATTTTTGCTGAATGAATGGAGATAACACTTAATCGAACTCAATAGCTGAGAGGAAAATTGAATTAGCCTTAAAGTCTCATAAGTACAGCTATGCTTTAAAAAAAAATCATGTGCTTGCAAAAGCTGTCGATTTAATAAATCATTTGCCATGGAATGAGCTTTGTGAATATTTATCTCTTCAATATTATGGAGCCAGCATAATAGTTAGTAAAATAATAGACCACACAGATTCATAGGCAAAAAAGGCAACTCATCAAGAGATTTTAAGTGATTATAATCATAGGTGTAGGCAATTAGTAAAACCTTTCTGTAGAATGAGAAAGGAAAAAATAAAATAATGCCACTTTCAGCATAAGCCAATTATAGGGTCTATGTATTTTCTGAACTATCACAAAATATTTTGTGCCTCACTATCCAAAAAGAGCCCTTTTAACCAGACTTGGCATTGCTTACATTTATTTTTAGGGCAATATAAAGGTTCATTTTATTTTCATGGTTGAAAAATTGAGGGGTATTCCTCTTCACCCACAGCTGTTATTCACTGTTAGAATGTGTATGGGTATGGTAGATGCTTAGAGACAATTTTTGTATCACATGAACACTTCGAGGAAGGTTAAAAGCAAGCTGAAGTGTTGCTTTTACCTTAGGCATAAATGTTTACGTTTAGTCATTTACCTCTTAAATAATACATTTAACTTTTAAAACATTTTTTAGAAAATAAAGGAGGGGTTCTAGGTTGAAATTAAGATTTGTTTTAAGAAAATAACATTCACTTGAACTGTATTTCACACTTAGGAGATCAAATTCAAATTTTCATATACAACTGAGCATGAAAATTCCTTGTGAATTTCCCAAGAATTAATGTCTGTTTCTCTTCATTAATAACCATGAACACACACACACACACAGACTTCCACAGGTGTTCTATGGACTGATTTTGTATGACTCTTCCTATTCATTACACACTTCTGTGAAATCTTCACGGGTGCTTTTGGTACTTAGTTTCAAACAGAGATCTTTATTGCTTTTCTAATCTAAAAGAAAGAGGGAAAACGTGACTAACAGACAAAATACCCAAATCTAGAACAAAACAAAAAGCTGTAAAGTAATCCAAATAACTAAGAACACATGCTTAAAGAAGTACATACTATTTGAATGATAATCATGTTTCAGGCAAATGTTTCCAACCATGTACATTATTGGATTATCTGACTCTTGGAAGATTTCCTCCTGCTCAGAAGGAGGAGGTTTCAATTACCGTCTGTATAGTCAAAAAATAGTGTGTGACTTCAGTTAATATAGGCAGTTATTTTACCTCCACACACTTGCACATTTTCCTTGCCAATGTCATTTCCTGCAAGTGGCAGATCACGAAAGATAATCATATTGAACTCATAAGAGGGTCTTGTGCTATAAAGTATTTAAATTCTCCACAATTCCCCATTTTTTCAAGTGGTTTGAATTTAAGATGCTTTTCAAGGAATGTTTCCCCCTCACAACTCTCAGATTCTTGAGTTCAGTTTCTAAGGTTGCCATGAAAAATACTGTGGTAAATGTTGTGACATTTTCTGTGAACATGTCCCCTTATTACAGGACAACCCACTCAGCTCCCAGGATGGTCCATGAAATGCAACATGAGTCAAGCACATGGACCTCAGAGTTCAACCTGGTTTTGGTTGCAATTGTTTGTTTCGTTCATTCATTAAACAAATGCATGTTCAGAATGTGCTACAGGCCAGGTGCTCTATTAGGTACTAAAGGCCTTTTTCACATACGCAAATGAATGCTAGAATGAAGCTTTGTTTATTCTGTCATGCCAGAGCAGATATGTTGAACATTTTACAACCACAAACTACATAATCTCTAAAGCTGCCTTTCACTACCCTTCACTTCCTCTTCTGCATTGTCATTGTCTGTGTGTGTGTGTGTGTGTGTGTGTGTGGTGTGTGTGTGTGTAGGCAAGTGACATGTATCTATGTTGTAAATGTACCTTTCCTTCTAGGTTGTGAGCTAATCCAGAACATGTACTTTTTATGCTCAATACTTAGTGAGTAACATGTAAAAGTTACCCAGAAAAAGTCTAGGTAAAAAATGAATAACTTCATTTGGTTAATACTTTAAATATATAAACCTATTTTAATTTTTTATATGGATAAAATGTTACCCTAAAATATTAAATTTAAAAAATCAATTAGATCTACTGGAATTTATATGTGTTTTATACTAATACATTTTTTTAAATGAGTAGAGTTCAAAAACCACATTCACAGAAAGATAGACAAGATAAAAAGGCAGAGGGCTATGTACCAGATGAAGGAACAAGTTCAAACCCCAGAAAAACAACTAAATGAAGTGGAGATAGGCAACCTTCCAGAAAAAGAATTCAGAATAATGATAGTGAAGATGATCCAGGACCTCAGATAAAGAATGGAGGCAAAGATCGAGAAGTTGCAAGAAATGCTTAACAAAGACCTAGAAGAATTAAAGAACAAACAAACACAGATTAACAATACAGTAACTGAAATGAAAACTACACTAGAAGGAATCAAGAGCAGGATAACTGAGGCAGAAGAATGGATAAGTGACCTGGAAGACAGAATGGTGGAATTCACTGCTGTGGAACAGAATAAAGAAAAAAGAATGAAAAGAAATGCAGGCAGCCTAAGAGACCTCTGGGGCAACATTAAATGCAACAACATTTGCATTATAGGGGTCCCAGAAGGAGAAGAGAGAGAGAAAGGACCAGAGAAAATTTTGAAGAGATTAGAGTCAAAAACTTCCCTAACATAGAAAGGAAATAGCCACCCAAGTCCAGGAAGCACAGAGAGTCCCATACAGGATAAACCCAAGGAGAAACACACCGAGACACATAGTAAGCAAATTGGCAAAAATTAAAGGCAAAGAAAAATTATTGAAATCAGCAAGGGAAAAATGACAAATAACATACAAGGGAACTCCCATAAGGTTAACAGCTGATTTCTCAGCAGAAACTCTACAAGCCAGAAGAGAGTGGCACGATATGCTTAAAGTGATGAAAGGGAAGAACCTACAACAAAGATGACTCTACCCGGCAAGGATCTCATTCAGATTTGATGGAGAAATCAAAAAGCTTTACAGACAAGCAAAAGCTAAGAGAATTCTGCACCACCAAACCAGCTCTACAACAAATGCTAAAGGAGCTTCTCTAAGTGGGAAACACAAGAGAAGAAAAGGACCTACAAAAACAAACCCCAAACAATTAAGAAAATGGTCATAGGAACATACATATTGATCATTACCTTAAACACGAATGGATTAAATGCTCCAACCAAAAGACACAGGCTTGCTGAATGGATACAAAAAGAAGACCCATATATATGCTGTCTACAAGAGACCCACTTCAGACCTAGGGACACATACAGACTGAAAGTGAGGGGATGGAAAAAGATATTCCATGCAAATGGAAATCAAAAGAAAGCTGGAGTAGCAATTCTCATATCAGAAAAAATAGAGTTTAAAATAAAGAATGTTACAAGAGACAAGGAAGAACACTACATAATGATCAAGGGATCAATCCAAGAAGAAGATATAACAATTATAAATATATATGCACCCAACATAGGAACACCTCAATACATAAGGCAGCTGCTAACAGCTATAAAACAGGAAATCAACAGTAACACAGTAATAGTGGGGGACTTTAACACCTCACTTACACCAATGGACAGATCATACAATGAATATAAATAAGGAAACAGAAGCTTTAAATGACACAATAGACCAGATCGATTTAATCGATATTTATAGGACATTCCATCCAAAAACAGCAGATTACACTTTCTTCTCAAGAGCACATGGAACATTCTCCAGGATAGATCACATCTTAGGTCAAAAATCAAGCCTCAGTAAATTTAAGAAAATTGAAATTATATCAAACATCTTTTCTGACCACAACACTATGAGATTAGAAATGAGTTACAGGGAAAAAACATAAAAAACACAAACACATGGAGGCTAAACAATATGTTACTAAATAAGCAAGAGATCGCTGAAGAAATCAAAGAGGAAATCAAAAAATACCTAGAGACAAATGACAATGCAAACATGACGATCCAAAACCTATAGAATGCAGGAAAAGCAGTTCTAAGAGGAAAGTTAATAGCTATACAAACCCACCTCAAGAAACAAGAAAAATCTCAAATAAACAATCTAACCTTACACCTAAAGGAACTAAAGAAAGAACAAACAAAACCCAAAGTTAGCAGAAGGAAAGAAATTATAAAGATCACAAGAGAAATAAATGAAATACAAACAAAAAAAAAATAGCAAAGATTTAAAAAAGCTAAAAGCTGGTTCTGTGAGAAGATAAATAAATTTGATAACCCATTAGCCAGACTCATCAAGAAAAAGAGGGGGAGGACTCAAATCAATAAAATTAAAAATGAAAAAGGAGAAGTTACAACAGACACTGCAGAAATACAAAGCATCCTAAGAGACTACCACAGGCAGCTCTATGCCAATAAAATAGACAACCTGGAAGAAATGGACAAATTTTTAGAAAGGTATAACCTTCCAAGACTGAACCATGAAGGAATAGAAAATAGAAACAGACCAATCACAAGTAATGAAATTGAAACTGTGATTAAAAATCTTCCAACAAACAAAAGTCCAGGACCAGATGGCTTCACAGGTGAATTCTATGAAACATTTAGAGAAGAGCTAACACCCATCCTTCTCAAACTCTTCCAAAAAATTGCAGAGGAAGGAACAATCCCAAACTCATTGTATGAGGCCACCATCACCCTGATACCAAAACCAGACAAATATACTACAAAAAAGAAAGATACAGACCAATATCACTGATAAATATAGATGCAAAAATCCTCAACAACATACTAGCAAACAGAGTCAAACAACACATTAAAAGGATCATACACCATGATCAAGTGGGATTTATCCCAGGGATGCAAGGATTCTTCAATATATGCAAATCAATCAATGTGATACACCATATTAACAAATTGAAGAATAAAAACCATATGATCATCTCAATAGATACAGAAAAAGCTTTTGACAAAGTCCAACACCGATTTATGATAAAAAAAAAAAACTGTCCAGAAAGTGGGCATAGAGGGAACCTACTTCAACATAATAAAGTCCATATATGACAAACCCATAGCAAACATCATTCTCAATGGTGAAAATCTGAAAGCATTTCCTCTAAGATCAGGAACAAGACAAGGATGTCCACTCTTACCACTATTATTCAACATAGTTTTGGAAGTCCTAGCCATGGCAATCAGAGAAGAAAAAGAAATAAAAAGAATACAAATTGGAAAAGAAGAAGTAAAACTGTCACTGTTTGCAGATGACATGATACTATACATAAAGAATCCTAAAAATGCCACCAGAAAACTACTAGAGCTAATCAATGAATTTCGTAAACTTGTAGGATACAAAATTAATGCACATAAATCTCTTCCATTCCTATTCACTAATGATGAAAAATCTGAAAGAGAAATTAAGGAAGCACTCCCATTTACCACTACAACAGAAAAATAAAATACCTAGGAATAAACCTACCTAAGGAGACAAAAGACCTCTATGCAGAAAACTATAAGACACTGATGAAAGAAATTAAAGATGATACCAACAGATGGAGAGATATACCATGTTCTTGGACTGGAAGAATCAATATTGTGAAAATGACTATACTAACCAGAGCAATCTAAAGATTCAGTGCAATCCCTACCAAATTACCAATGGCATTTTTTATGGAACTAGAACAAAAAATCTTAAAATTTGTATGGAGATACAAAAGACCCTGAATAGCCAAAGCAGTCTTGAGGGAAAAAAACGGAGCTGGAGGAATCAGACTCCCTGACTTCAGACTATACTATAAAGCTACAGTAATCAAGACAATATGGTACTGGCACAAAAACAGAAACATAGATCAATGGAACAAGATAGAAAGCCCAGAGATAAACCCACACACTTATGGTCAACTAATCTACGATAAAGGAGGCAAGGATATACAATGGAGAAAAGACTACCTCTTCAATAAGTGGTGCAGGGAAAACTGGACAGCTACATGTAAAAGAATGAAATTAGAACACTCCCTAACACCATACACAAAAATAATTTCAAAATGGATTAGAGACCTAAATCTAAGACCGGGCACTATAAAACTCTTAGAGGAAAACATAGGAAGAACATTCTTAGACATAATTCACAGCAAGATCTTTTATGATCCACCTTCTAGAGTAATGGAAATAAAAACAATAATAAACAAATGGGACCTAATGAAACTTCAAAGCTTTTGCACAGCAAAGGAAACCATAAGCAAGACGAAAATACACCCCGCAGAATGGGAGAGAATATTTGCAAATGAATCAACGGACAAAGGATTAACCTCCAAAATATATAAACAGCTCATGCAGCTCAATATTTAAAAAACAAATAACCCAATCCACAAGTGGGCAGAAGACCTAAATAGATGGCCAGGAAGCACATGAAAAGCTGCTCAGCACCACTAATTATTAGAGAAATGCAAATCAAAACTACAATGAGGTATCACCTCACACCAGTAAGAATGGGCATCATCAGAAAATCTACAAACAACAAATGCTGGAGAGGGTGTGGAGAAAAGGGAACCCTCTTGCACTGTTGGTGGGAATGTAAATTGATACAGCCACTATGGAGAACAGTATGGAGGTTCCTTAAAAAACAAAAAATGGAATTACCATATGATCCAGCAATCCCACTACTGGGCATATACCCTGAGAAAACCATAATTCAAAAAGACACATGCACCCCAATGTTCATTGCAGCACTATTTACAATAGCCAGGTCATGGAAGCAACCTAAATGCCCATCGACAGACGAATGGATAAAGAAGATTTGGCACATATATACAATGCAATATTACTCAGCCATAAAAAGGAACGAAATTGGGTCATTTGTTGAGATGTGGATCTAGAGACTGTCATACAGAGTGAAGTAAGTCAGAAAGAGAAAAACAAATATCATATATTAATGCATATATGTGGAACCTAGAAAAATGGTACAGATGAACTGGTTTGCAGAGCAGAAATTGATACACTGATGTAGAGAACAAGCGTATGGACACCAAGGGGGGGAAAGTGGTGGGGGAGCGTGGTGGTGGTGGGATGAACTGGGTGATTGGGATTGACATGTATACACTGATGTGTATAAAATTGATGACTAATAAGGACCTGCTGTATAAAAAAAGAAATAAAATTCAAAAATTAAAGAAAAATGAGTAGAGTTGATTTTCAGATTAATATTACACAAAAGACTGGACTTAGTGGTTTCTATAAATCAATTCAAATCATACCTAATGAGGTTTAATTAAAACCTTTACAAAATCATCAAATAGTGTCCTAGAGAACTTTATGAACATTTTAGTTTGCATTTCCATTAACATTTTGACTGGTACAAATCAATTGCAGGTGCTAGTATGCAAATTTATTTCAAGGCATCAGAGCTCAGCCTCCAAGGCAGCAAAACCCCAAATACAGAGCACTAATCGTCCTCTTCCTCTATGTCTGAAGAAATGCAGAAAATTAGGGAATTAAAAGCAAAACGCCAACTGGAAACTCTACATAAAAATGATACACCTCAATTCCTGGCCAAGGTATCTTGGGTACTTATAATGCATGTATTTCAAAGCAATTGCTCTTTTCTTTCTCTCTCTCTCTCTTTTTTTTTTTTTTTTGTAACAACAATTCTAATTTAATGGTAACTGCTAGTCATTTTTCACAGTTAAGTCTCAGTTATAGTTAAAGGACCTTCACTGGCGGGTGGGAGCAGAGGGAAGAGTGAAGATAAAAGTATATCTAATGTTTCTGACTAACAGGGACACAAATTAATCTGAGTTAACTGGCATATATGGAACTCCTAAATTTGTGGAAATGACGTATATTACATTTTGAGAACAATTATTCTTAAGTCTTTAAATGTGTAGCAGTTGTAGGTAACTGAATTTTTAGATTCAGATATAGGAAAACAAAGAGATAAGAATTAGGAGTTACATTGGAAAAGAGTTCTGAGAGCAATCCACTTTTTTCTCTTTTGGGAGGGAGTTAATAGTATAATGCTTTGAACATGCAAGAGTCAGGGGTTCTGTCCCTTTTAACAAGAAACAGGGCCATTATCTTAAAAAATACTCTTCGTAAAAACATACACACACACTGTTTAGATGTGATTCATCTACTTCTTTAGTCATTCAAAAAAATATTTACTGAGTGCTGACTCTCAGCCCATGATGGTTACAGTTACTCAGCAATGACAGCCATGCTCTCTGTTTTCCTGGAGTTTACAATTTGGTGAGTGAGAATGTGGGAGGGAATAAGCCACAGTTTATCTTTTTTTGCTGAAACTACAAAAAAATAATGCTTCTGGGTGCCGAGCACCTTTCCTCGTGCCATCACTCTAGGCCACTCTGTAGATACACATAATTAGCCTTTCTAAAAATATTTTTCTTAATATACCTGTTTTACATTTTTTTTTTTTTTTTTTTTTAATGCGTTACGCGGGCCTCTCACCGTTGTGGCCTCTCCCGTTGCGGAGGACAGGCTCCGGACGCGCAGGCCCAGCGGCCATGGCTCACGGGCCCAGCCGCTCCGCGGCACGTGGGATCCTCCCAGACCGGGGCACGAACCCGCGTCCCCTGCATCGGCAGGCGGACTCTCAACCACTGCGCCACCAGGGAAGCCCCTGTTTTACATTTTTTAACTTCTTTCTTTTTTGTGCAGACTAAAATCTGAACTTTGCTCTCCTGGTGTTTAAGAACTTTCAAAATCTCATTAATTTACCTGTCCTCTGACTACTCTCCTTTCTAACCTGTTAACTATTTTAACTTCTTTACAGCTCTTAACACCACCAGAAATTATTTTATTCACTAGAATGAAGCTTTTAAGGGCATAGACTTAGTTCATCTTTTTCACCCCACTGCCTTCCAGCATCTGGGACAGAATCAGGCAGCTAGGTAAGGCTCTATAAATATGATGGCCAACTTCCTACTTTCCAAAAATCTCTCCTCAAAGTAGCTAATTGTTCTTGAAAATAATTTACACTTCCTCACCTGAATTTTCATGGACACTGTAACAGCCTGGAAAACATTTGCAGCAATTCTCACCTTTTGTTTGTATCCAACCCACCAAGTGTTTACTCAGTCACAGCCTGAAATACATTATGTTTATTTAATATTTCACAATTGATATTATCCCATCTCATGAAAACTTTTATTATTTTTTTAAGTTGTTACTTAAATATGCTCTTGCTTTTTCTGTTTATGTTCTAGTTTCCTAAGATACCATTTTATTTTAGTTTTCACAACAAAGCTAATGGTAATGAAATGATTTCAACATTGTATTTATTGTGTGACTCCTCTATATCAGGTTGATAGGGAGTCTTCAAAATTGATCCCTAAGTATTTAGTCTGTGACATCATAGCTCTTCTGGTTTGTATTTCCTACTGTCTGAAGTAAGTATTTAATAATGATTGATTTTATTTCAAAATAATATAGTAGAAGACCTATAGACAATAGAAAATATAAGTGGCTTATAGATAAATAAGCAGAGTTATAGAATTCTAGCTACTTTGGACCAGTTAAGGCAGGAAAAACATATTTGCATCCCTCAGTATGGCACAAATGTTATGTCATCACAGTTATTAACATATGGGGCAGTTCTGCATCATTGGCAATTATGGGCATTGGGTTTCATGTGCTCTGTTTTCGATCGTGGGATCGTAGACCATACTTTTTGTTCTTCAATAAAATTTAATATATAAAGAAATGGGTAGTACAGGTTTAAGGGATTATCAGGTGCTACACCGACAAAACAAAAATATGGAACAATGAAATATTGTCACAGTCACGGCCACCAAAGATGAGATGCAACAGCAGTAACACACGGTTTGTCAAGTAGAGCAGCTCGTTTCTGTTCAGACTTGATTTACCAGTTATTTGTTCCTCCTTTGCCTCCACATCCCCCCTTCTTTGCCCTACTTTGTGATACAGGACCTGGATCCTGCAAACTATGTTTACCCTTTGCCTGCTCTACTTATCAGCTTCAGCCTATATACCCCAGCCCACTGGGGAGACTGCAGGGCTGGAGGAGAAAGGAAAGGCTTTCTTTTCTGCTTCCTGCCCTGTTTTGGTTTTTGCTTTCTTCTGTGGTGGCAGAAAGGCTGTTGCATGCGTGGTATGGGTTTCTTAGCCATGCCTGTGGCCCTGGACTGCCCCAAGGGCAGTCCCCACCCTCTGCTTCGACCCCCAGCAATGGGTGGTGTGTTCTTACAGCAGTCACACCGTCTCCTAACTCGGGAGATTCAGGCCTCTAACTCTCCACCCTGTGGGCCCTCCTCCAAATTTCTCAAATCTTCCTTGTTCACATTTGCCACTGGTATGAAAGAGGACCTTTTAGTGTTAGTGGCCTTACTCCCAGAAGTAATTCTTAGTTAGAACCAGTTTTTTGTTTGTTTGTTTGTTTTTAGCCTCAACTCTCAACCACACTGGATTCAGACTCCGAAACTAGATGTTGGAAATGGCAGATTTTTTCCAAGCAGTAAATTAAGAAAGAGGCAGTGCATCATTTGTTAATCCCATGACCACAAAACAAAACACGGTTTATCTACTTTTCCAAATTCCTCCTCCCAGTCTGCTATTTAATGAGGTGAAGATCGAGGTTCCGGCAGATTCTGTCCTTTAAAACCTGCTCAGGACTCTTTTTCAAATAACAGGATGGTAATTTCTGAGTCCCATTAATTCATGCAATCTGGAAAATTTTTTAAAGGATATTTGTTCAGATTAGTTCTACTTAAGAACACCTTTTATCATTTTTACATCTTGGAATCCAAAGATTGGCCAAAGGGCTTTACATTATGATGTAGCATGGATAGCAATTAAGGAATTAAATCGATTTATTTTTCTATTTTAAAAATTACATTCATACCAAAAGACTATATGTTGAATAATTGCTTACAAGGGGATACAAAGCACAAGTAACAGAATTCCCAACCCAAGCTGATGCCAATCAAGGAAAAGCAAGTAAAATGCCCAAGAGTAAGTCCTTCTTAGAGAAGGTTTTATAATTATAATTTCATATTTACAGCTGGCAGAAGATTAATAGTAAATAACTGTCCACGTATAGGATGGGAAAGCACCACTAAGGAGGCAAAACGCCATGTGTCTTCCAATATTCAGGTACTATGAGGACATTAGGAAGATGATTAGGTGCAACCATACAGCGTCCAGGTGTAATATGGCATATGGCACATTTCCTGCCTAACTGCATTTCAGTGCTCTTGTCAGCTAAAACCACCAATACATTTTAACTACACATGTGAATGTGCAAATATGGATTATATTGTATAAGTAAACTGTCAATATTGTAATGACTCCTTTATTACTTATACTGATTGTCATCATAAATTACTTTAAGGGATATGAGTATGAAGAGATTTTTATAAATTAAGAATCTTTAAAAGTAATGTTAGCTAATATTTATTAAAATTTTCTTAGTCACTATTTTAATTTCTTTAAATTTATAAACTTACTTAATTTTCACAAGTGTCATTATTCTCCTAGATTTACAGAAGTAAAAAAGCAAAGTAAGTAATTTGCCCATGGTTACATTTAATAAGTGGAAGAACTGAGATTCAGTTCCAGATATTCTTACTTATAAAGGCTGTGCACTTCCTACTATACCAGCCTCGATTTAAATATTACAGATATTTTTATAAATTGTAACATCTATGAAAACAAAACACACTGTGCACCAATTTTGCACTATTTCTGATAGTCAAAATAAGAAGATAAAGTATTCTTGTAGATGGATTTTAAGATATCAACAAGTTCTTCGGTACTTTTCCCTTTAAGAGATGGAGTTTAATTTCTCCGTCCGGAAGCAGACTATACTTAGTGACTTACTGTGTTTAAGTAGAAATATCAGAAATGACAGCATGCCACTTCTGAGGTTAGATTATACGTAGATGGTGGCTTCCATCTTGAGTACACTCTCTCTCTCAGTTTCTCTCTCGGATCACAGCTCAGGAGGAGCCCCTATAATCTGCAGGAGAGATCCCTGAGGCAAGAAATGGGGGCATCTGGCTTACAGCCACACAACTGGGCTTGGAAGCACAACTTCACTAGCAGAATTCTGAGTGTGGAGACAAAGCTCAGACCTACAGTTTGATCCAACCTCACGGGAGAGCCTGAGTCACAGCCACTCTGATAATCGCCATCCAGAATCCTCAGCCTCATAAACTGAGTGAAATAATCAGTGTCTGATTTCTTTAAAATGTTCAATTTTGAGGCATTTTGACACGACAGTGTTCAATAATATACTCTGCGTAGAATTTAAGATACACCTCAGCATAAATAAGTTCATAATTGAATAAATGAATGAATGTATGAATGAGAAAGCCCAGGCCACTAGAGAGAATTACCTTTTAGGTTACTAATGTAAAGAATGCATTCTCTTTATGAGTACGTGAAAAAACTATATAGATATAAAATAAATTTAAATACATTCTATGTATATATTTATTTAAAACACATTTGTATATATAAAATAAATTTGAATAAATTCTATATATGTACCTTTATTTTATATTTTATATATACATTTATATATATATGTCAGATTATCCCCAAAGTCTAGGCAATTCTTATTAGCATGGTTTAAATGAGCATATATATTTGAAAATAATAAAACTGAATTTCTTTAATTCAGACAGTCTTTCAATTATGTTAAAAAAGTAGCATCCATTGATTCACCAAGACACCAGTTATATTTTTATATCCTAGAAGACATAAGAAGGAATTTGGAAAACTCTTGTTCTGTATTTAGTTTTGACTAGTGAGTATGACTAACTGATTTACTGATGATGTAACTTAGTTGGCTGACTTATTGATGATATAAACTAGTAAATAAGTTAATCCATGTAAAGTTCTGTGCTGTGGACTAAATTTCATTTCCTTAAAATTGTTTCTTTTTTTTTTTTCTGGTGCAGTATTTCCTTAAAATTCTTATGTTGAAGCCCTAACTCTCACTGTGATGGTTTTTGGAGATGGGGTCTTTGGGAGATAATTAGGTTTAGTTGAGGTAATGAGGGTGGGGCTCTCTTGATGGGATTAATGCCCTTATTAGAAGAGAAACAAGAGCAAAAGTGCTCTTTGTCTCTCTGTGTCTCCCTCCCCCAACCCCTGCCTCAGGCGCATGAGGAAATAATTGAGAAGGTGGCCTTCTGCAAGCTAGGAAAAGAGTCTTCACCAGAAGCCAACCATGCTGGGACCCCGATCTTGGACTTCCAGGCTTCAAAATTGTGAGGCAATAAATTGCTGTTGTTTAAGCCTCCCAGTCTATGGTATTTTACTATGGCAGCCTGAGCAGACTAAGATATTCAAGGCACAATCAGGGACACACAGTCAGTAGTTCAAGTGATGTTAGCCATTGTTGTTATTAACAGTATTGGTATTGGTAGTAGAATTAATGGTAGTAATAGTATCATTCTTATTTTTATATCATCCTCCACTAATAGAATGAATTCTGGCAGAAAAATCGATGTCTCCCTACCTGTCTCTCAGTTTTATTCCAAGTTTCCTAACTCTGCTGATAAACACGTTTCCGTGATGCCATATATCTGCCTGATTTGGTGCTCCCTTTCTTCTAATCTCTGCTTATATATAATATTTCAGAGAAGGCTCAGGAGAGAGAATACACACAGCCCCCCACCCCAATCATGTACACACCCTGTATCCCTTAATTTGTTTTGTTTCTCTCTATAGGACTGATGTCCTTTTAAAATATTACATTTACGTGTGTATATTTTATGTCATTCCTCGCTAATATGTAAGCCTTGGATAATTAAAACTGTTTCTCTTTTGTTCACGGCTGTTGCCTCCACACCTAGAATATGCGTGGCATGCATTAACACTTTTTGAGTTAACAACACTTGGAGCATCTTTAAAATTCAGAACAACCTAGATCTACTTCATTTTTAATAGTTCTGCATTTTATGGATGTATGTTCATTTAGTTAACATTTCCACTTGGTGGTCACTTATTGTTATTCCTAGCTCAGTTTTAAAATTTAATTCATGTTTTCATGTTGAAAAGCTGTGCCCTTCCAAGTCTCACTTTCCAGAAACAACTATTCTAATTGCTTAGCTTTCTCATTTGGTATTTACTTCCATTTCACCCAATAATTTGCTTATGTTGATATTTTAATTTAATCTTTAATTTTCAGTATTGTGAAAAAATATACATACAAGTGCATGCACACACACACATGCATCATTCTGTTTACTTTGCATTTGGTTCTCTGAATTTATGGGTGTGGACAAGCAGAATTCTTGTATGTTTTTTCTTGCATCAGTATGTACATGGCTACATATACATGTAGAAATATTGCGAGGAACTATTTTCTCTTTTCTCCCATTAACGTTTTTAGAAGAGGACATGAGAAGTAAATGCTTCTAAATCTATCACTAGAGGAAAATTCAGAATCGACATTATAGAAGGCATTACCACTTATAGAACACAAGCTCTATAGACATTAGACTTGTAATGTGTTTTGAATACACAGTCCTGGATTTCATTTAAATGAACAAGTATCAAACTCTCTCACCACATGTCACCCAGTAAGATTCCAAGAAGCATTATCTCTAAGGGCAGGAGATAAAGATGATGTAATGCTGCTGCTTTATCTGCACAGTCAATGAAATCAGCATGCTTTTGAGAAGTAAGAGAAAACCAATGTGTTTGTATTTTTATCATGTACGTGCAGGCCTTCAGTACAGGTATGTGTTGCCATGCATATTTTTCTTGTGCAGGACTCAATTTAAATGTTCATGGAAACTACAAATACTATCATCTTTTATTTGTCATCATTTGGTAATGAAGAAGGCTCAGATGCTACCCCACAAAATGAGAAAGGACTTCCAAGGATAGCAGCTGTCTCATTGGCAGAGCCTGCCCTGCTTGTGATTGTAGCCTTGGAATCACCATAGAATTACTATTGGGTTTGGCACTTCTGAGATGTACCAGCTTGGTGAATCTTTTTTTTTTTTTTGAAGAAACCACTGACTTGCAGGTCACATTCATGTTCTAATAAATGTAATTGCGTTTGAAAAAGGTAAGCAGGGCCTTCTTTACATTCTTCCACATCTCATCATAGAGTCAAGCCCTTTATTTGATATATGGTAATTAGAACAGGATGGACAACGGTTGCCATATTCTTTGCATAGAAATGTGCTCTGTGGGCTAGATGCCACTCACCCTCCCACCTGGCTTAGCTATTTTTCCAGCTCACATGCTTCCTTTCTTAATTAGAATTCAAATATGCCAACAGTTTTCCTTGCTGTGAGGTTGCCTCTTTCTCTCTCCTTAGTGTGGGTATCTGCATGTTATTTTATTATAAATAAAATCTTGGATCTCTTACTAAAATAAGGTCTTTCTGACAAGAAAACTACATGCCTATCTGGCAAATACCATCTCATCATTTCAGGTATCTTATTTAATGATATATTCCTATGTGTATCTATTAAAAATTGAAGGGCTTTTTTTCCTGACGATAAAATCGAACCAAAGGAAGGATCTTTATATTCATCTTAGTTTACCTAAATGGAAATTTCATAAACTTGGAATGACTTAGATGTTAGGATAGAAAAACAGCAACAACCTGTAACATTAGTTTTCTTGAGTCCTTTAATTTACACCATACAGGATTAAGAGAGAAATAAAGACCAATGGTTAAAAATAAACATAAAAATACTGATGAGGTAAAATGTACAAGCACATTTAAACTCATCAGTGTATCGTAAAAACAGTCAAGGAATGGTGACATAATAAAACATCTGAATTCTGGTTTAATCAAGGAAGAATAATATAATTATTATATAATTATATATATAAGGACCCCAAACTAAATAACTAAATAATGTAGCTGAATGGCTTGGTTGGGACTAAAGGCACCTTTTTTTTTTTTCCTCTAAAGGCAATTGCATAACAACATGAAGATGTAGGGTGGTAAGTGACATATTAATTTTCATGCAGATCATAGGTTCTTTCTGATGAGTTCTTAGTCATTAGGTACTTCAATATTGGGTTACATGTTTTTTGAAAGTCAGAGTATGCACCCTTCCACTAAAATGAACCCTCAAGAAAGTGATCCTAAAACCTAACTGGAAATTCACAAGCTTAAACACAAAGCACTACCTTTGCCAAGTCCGCTTTTATCCCGCTTTTTAACTCAACTCCAATAGAAAATGCATCGTCTTGATCTATTTTGAGAAGAGGTGACTATAATATCAGCTGCTACCTCGTGAGTTATTGGGCAGACAGAAGTGTAGAGGAAGCCTGGACACACTTTTCAGAACTAGTTTTAAGCAGCACAAATCATAAGGTACAGTTCAATCCATTAGCAGAGGAAGGTATTAAATCCAATCAGATTTCCATCAGTGTCTTACCTAATGTACAGAGAACAGTGGCTCTAAGACATTATCTCCACAGTCATGAGAACCTAGAAAACTGTCCTTGATGGAAGCTTTCAGTCCTAAAGAGCAACTGCGTAATATATCTTAAAAGAAAGGCAACTAAGGATAGCCCTGCTGAAACGCTAGCCATCAGTAACTGTTTGAAATGCTTAATGGATGCAAGCATACTGAAATCTCCTTGTTTCTACTAAGAGAAAAACATAAACAGTTGTATCCATTAGGCATGGAAACTAGGCACAAAACTAGTCTGTTTTTGTTGGTTCTCTAAGAAGAAACTTGGGGCATTCTGAGATTTCACAGAGATTATGTTTCTGAGAGGTACTCCTGTGCTATTAAACTGATAAAATAATATAGGCAAGTCTATTTTTTAAAGTCAGGTTACCCTCCTCATGCTGTATTTCAATTCAGTCTATCTCAACTGTTGGTTGAATGGCTGGTCTAATGAAAGTTGCTTTCCATTAAGTGGCTGGTGACAGCTTGAGAGTCATTGAACTGTGATGCAGAAAATGACCCACTTTTAAATGGGTTAATGATCAACCATTAACGGGAAAACTCACTGAAAACAAGCCAAGGTCGATCAGTACTATTGACCACACAATGGTCAATTGCCTCCTTCCCACCTTTTAAAATAGAATGTTTCTTTAAACACATAATTCTAAAGTGTGTGCTTTCCAGAGGCTTGTACGCCCCATCTCTGTTTGAAATATTAACTCCTCTGTATTTTAAAACCAACCCCCTTGTGCTCTTCACTCTCATGTAGGCACATCTTGCTGGGTCCCTCTGCGTAAATCTTTCTAATTTGGTTCCTCTCCACCTTTGCACATCTGTTTCCTTCTAGCATCTTCATCTGTTGGCACACCTAAGGAGAAAGACCACATTTTGACCCACAGGCTGTAATTCTGTCATTTGGATCCAACCATTTGACGGCACATCTAAAAGTCTGGAGAAGAGGTTTAAGCTGCTTTGATAGGACCAGCGTGGATGGTTCTAAATATAGATGTGTTTCCCATTTGCAGTCCCAGAGTAAACACACAAAGGAAGTTTTCCTTTTCCAAACTGGTTATATCTTACAGTCCCAAACATGGTGTTCTACCACTTCCTCCTCCCACTCTCTTCTCCATCATTTTGCTTTAAAAGCCTTTTGTAGGGCTTCCCTGGCGGCGCAGTGGTTGAGAGTCCGCCTGCCGATGCAGGGGATATGGGTTCGTGCCCCGGTCCGGGAAGATCCCACATGCCGCGGAGCGGCTGGGCCCGTGAGCCATGGCCGCTGAGCCTGTGCGTCCGGAGCCTGTGCTCCGCAATGGGAGAGGCCACAACAGTGAGAGGCCCGCGTACCGAAAAAAAAGCCTTTTGTAGAGCAAGAGACCTCGTGTGATAGGGGATACACCAGGGTTGGGTGGAGGTGAGGTAGGCTCAGACAGTCAGCTGCGCGCAGGCTGGGAAGGGGTGGGGGAACAAACGGAGCGCCCGTCTACAATGCCTTTCTGGAACAATATTTGAAAACTCTATAAATTTAATCTCTCACCAAGAGAGTTTTTAATGCTATACTGTGCTGAGAAAATCAATATGATCAGGGACTCCATTCTTTTGGCTGCCTAAAATATGGCAATCTGACTCTCAAATGGAGTTACTTTCATCAAGAGATAGGAAAGTAAAATCAGCACACATCCTTTCCTTTCATTAAATGCACGATGATACGAAGTGTTTTAATATCTGGACTTATAATTTAGCCTTTTAAAAAAATCATGCAGGGCTTCCCTGGTGGCGCAGTGGTTGAGAGTCCGCCTGCCGATGCAGGGGACACAGGTTCGTGCCCCGGTCCGGGAAGATCCCACATGCCGCGGAGCGGTTGGGCCCGTGAGCCATGGCCGCTGAGCCTGCGCGTCCGGAGCCTGTGCTCCACAACGGGAGACGCCGCAACAGTGAAAGGCCGGCGTACCGCAAAAACAAAAAAAAAAAAAAAAAGAGAGAAAAAAAATCATGCATACATGGCCTCCAAATCCCAGCTAGTTTTCAATTCTCATTGTGTATTATAGAAAATTTCCTTACCAGATTTTTGGTTATTTCCATAATGGAATATATACTCAAGACTGGCTATAATATATTAGTAGATACTAGTCTTTTTTTCCTGTTAAATTATTTATTTTACTTCCTTAGATTTGGGGTTAAGAATTAACAGACTCGGCTATGCATTCTTGGTTGTAAATACCAGATCCCTGTTTTGGCTGTTGTGAGCAGAGATGAAATTTATGAAGGATGTCAGGCTGCTCACAGAATCAACATACAGCTGACAAACAATTCTCAGAAAATGGTGGGGGTGGGGCGGGGGGAAACAAAAGAAAAACCAAGGGACCCTGGGCTACAGAAACCACGTTCAACTCATACTACAGGAAGCACCTGAGGGCACTAATGCTGGCACGCTGAGGGGCAGGGGCAGTGGCACTACCAGTGGGCACATCTGACTCGCAGAGTTTAGATTATATGGACACAGCCTGGCCACCAGAGCATAGAGAGAGGGAGTTAAAGTCCATAACAGAAGGTGGAAAACCCTTCCAGCGAAAGTCTGCCTGATGTCACATACCTACGTATATGAAAGGAGTTTACATTATGGAAGGCAAACAAAATAAATCACAACCAGTGAACACATACTAACCGATGGAAATCCTCAGGGCCTTTCCTGTCCACCAAATAATAACACCAATTATGTGTTGTCCTGTTCACTGTACACCAGATTAAGAGAGGACTGGTCATCATCTGTGACACCTTATAGTATGATTCCCTAGGTCCCGCCATCCAATGAGTATTTGAAAATATTTGCAGAATAAATTTGTTTATTCACCTTCAAAAAACTCTGATCCTAAAATATAACACATTAAAAGGTTTTCTGCCTTGGTAGGCAGAATAATGCCACACCTCTACTCCCAAGGAAACTTCCATGACCAGTGATTATTTTACCTTACTTGCAAAAGGGACTTTGCTGATGGGATCGATGTTAAGGACTTGATATGGGGTGTACCCTGGATTACCTGGGTGGGTCAAATCTAATCAGATGAATCCTTGAAAAGCAGAGATCCTTTCCCAGCTGTAGTCAGAGGGAGATTTAATGACAGAAATGAGATCAGACAGATGAAACATTATTGGCTTTGAAGGTGGAGAAAGGAAGCCACAAGCCAAGGAATATGACCAGCCTCTAGAAGCTGGAAAAGACAAGGAAAAGGATTCTCCCTAGAGCATCCAGGAAAGAACACAGCCTTGCCAAATACCTGGTTTAAGCCCAGTGAGACCCATTGAATTTCTGATCTTCAGAACTGTGAGGTAAACTTTTTAAAGTTTGTGGTAATTTTTTTACTGTGGTAATTTGTTATGGCAGCAACAGAGAATAACACAATTGTTCTCCTGTGATTACACATATAGCAAGTCTTTGTTTTGCAGCTGGACCAGCTGAGACTCGGGAAGAGTGAAGACTTACTCAATAACATAAATGAAATTGAGGTATAAACAGCTAAAGCGATCTGGTTCTCCTAGTAGCCTAAAACAAATTTTCAAGGGTAAAATAAATAACACTCTCATACTGGAGACTATTATTGTGAAATTATCGGTTTTGAGAATTACACATCATTAGAAAGATTTTCGGAAATACACATTTCTGAAGTTGCTTATTAAAAGTTCAAAATTCCTAAGGATTAATGTAAATGTTAACACCAAGAGAAGAGAATTGTTATTATGCCGAGTGTGCTATTGGTTTTACTTGAAAACAAAACATGCAGACAAAAGACTTATCTGTAATTGAAGCTAGATTTTCAATGTTCTAGTTATCTAATCCTATAAAACTTACGTCATCCCTTATATAAGATTTTCAAGCATGTAAAATTGAGGGGAAAGAATCTGAAAAAAAAAGATATATATGTATGTATAACTGACTTTGCTGCTCACCCAAAACCTACACAACATTGTAAATCAACTATACTTTAGTAAAAATAAATTAATTAATTAAAAAATAAAATTGAGTGGAAATCTCCACCTCAGGGTGCATGCTGCATTTCAGGTTACACGCTATACAAGACAGGCCATTTGGGTTAGAAGTAATTCTCTAAAAGCTAAACAAAGAAATATTAGTGCATTATGCATTTAACAAATCCCAGAGCTGGTAGGAAGCTTAATGATAATTTGTTTCCAGTACTTCCCCATACTACATTTATGCCATAAATTGATCACTTTGCTGTTCAAAGAAGATAAAATGTAGACAATTATTCCTTCCTGTCAGTCCCTGATAATGTAAAATGTTGTGAATGGGTTCAACTTAACGTAATCCTACACAGTGGTGTTACTAACACTTGAGTCCGTTAATTCCCATGCTGTTTTAATGTAGTTTTATAAATTCCTAGCAATACACTCATTTCTCAAACTCAGAGAAAATACACAGGAAAAATACGCATACTGAAGTTGTGGACTTTTCCTTGTCAAACAAAGGTTAACAGATAAATGAGATATTGACAGGTCAACGCTATCCTTAATATAAACTATAGCATTTGAGAGATCAAATTCCATTTAACACAGCCTCACTTCATTATAACTCAGAATAAATCCATAGAAATTTACTGAAATAGACCAAAAGAGTATTACCTACATGTTTTCCCCACTCTAACAACTGTACAGTTTAATGTTTCAAACCAACATTCACAACTTTGGAATAAATAATATTTTTGAACCCACAGAGGTTTCCATACAGAAACTCTGACACTTTCCCTCTGTACTATTTGGCTTAATTATGCCATTAGTTTGATTGTCTTTTACAGTTAATTGAATTAAAAAGAATTTTGAAAGCACTTTTATGTATAAGTCCTGGAGACCAATTCTATATTCCTCTGAGATTCAGAATGCCAAACACTTCATAGTTTCATATTTTAATAATCTTTTTCTGGAAGTAGGTTATATATAGACACAAGCAGATATCATGGTTGTATAGCTCAAAGAATTTTAACCACAAAACACCATCTGGATCAAGGGATGGAATATTTTTAGCATCATTGACCATCTCCCATACCTTCACTTTATTCTTTTTCCTCTCCAGAAAGGTACCCACTATCTGATTTCGAACACCAGAGAATAATTTTGCTGATTTTTGAATTTGGTGTATATCATACATGTGTCTTCTTTCATATCTGTCATCTTAAGTGGATACTACTTATGTAGTTGCTTGTGAAAGAAGTTTCTAATTTCATTTTTATTGTTCTTTCATTTTATGAATATACCAAAATGTATTCACCCCTTCTATTTTGATAGGCATTGGTGGTGAGTTCTGGTCTTAGCTCTTGCTTTATAATCCTCTCACTCATATATGTCTTTTGGTACATATAATACATATTTCTGTGCATAGATAACCAGGAGTACAATTGCTGAGTCACAGGGTATGTTAGTTCAGATTTAGTATATATTGCTGGTGGCTTCCTAAAGTGGAAATAACAATGTACATTTCAACTGCAGTGCATAAGATTTCCAGTTACCCCAAGCCCTAGTTGACACATACATTTTGTGTTTTGGTTGCATAGTGGTATTTTGTTATTAACTCACCTGATAGCTGAGTTTGAATATCTTTTCATATGCTTATTTAGGAGAACTGAGCAAAGAGTATTTAATTCAAGCAGGACGGTGGGTCATAGAAATTTGAGGGAGGTGCTTCAAGGAAGGCTGCATGTATGAGTTGACTGAGGAAGGGCATATATGACAGTTTGGGGGACAAAAATGATATTGAGCGGGAGAGAGGAGGAACTTAGACATCAGGTGGTTCAGAGTAGTGATAACCCACAAAATATGTTGTTACCCAAGGACTACTGATGGTCCAAGGTATCTTGAGCATAAAATAAACATGGGAAGTAATGAAAGAAAAGATTATGAAAGAAGATTTGGGCTAGATTGGCAAAGGGGCTTGAATGTCCTTAGTAAGGAGATGGGGCTCTATTATTTAGGAAATAAATAAATGTGTGAACTTTGATGTAGTTGTAAATAACACCGATTATAGAAATAATCATAATAATTGGAACCTGATATAATTTCTGGGGAACAAAGAACACATTTTATGTTCCTGAAATGTTAGATTTATTTTGCTTATTTTTCTCCATGTGACATTTCTACCTTGTAGAAATCTGTGCATGCCCATAAAGTAGACAGATTTAGATCCCGTTAATGATTAATATTGTTTCAAAATTGAAATCCGTGATTGACTGTTTGTACAGAAATGAGCTCTAATATCGTGAATGAATAATGGGAGATGTTACACAAAGGAATTCATATTCATTCTATGAATAAAATGGTAGACAGCTTTTGAACAAGCTGCACAAGTTATTTCACTAAGAAATCAGTCTGTATACAAAAAGGAAAACTGAGTTTAAGGCACTAGAGTAAAATTATGAAAACGGTGGAATTTTAAGAACATTTAGACCAGTCCTGCTTCCAGAAACAACATTTTCTCATTCTAATGTCATGAACCTATAGAGTTAGAACACCAAGGATTCAGCTCTCAATAGCCATATATAGGTCTATGACCTTCAAAAAATTATTTAAACCACATGAGATTCATCAGTACTATTTTTAATATGGGAATATGCCTATGTTACAGAAATGTTTGCATTTTTAAAGAAGGGATGTCTGGCATAAAATAATATCACATTAGTTGATGGTTCAGTTTTCTAATTACTGCTTTCTCTGATTCTCCAGGTTACCTTCATTTCACTTTCAAATATTTAGGGAACTTTTATTTGAAAGGAAAACGACTGTAGCTGTCCTGCTTTTATTCCACAATGTCAGCGAAGACTAGGTATGTTGAAATTTTAGTGCTTTCAATAAAACTCGATAATTTAAAAAAATGTGCCATGGAAATACTTAAAGGATTCATAAAAGGGCTATGGAATCACTATGTTTTCTTATTTCCTTAAAATTCTTGACTAGTAAAGAGATAACTCATGCTTAGTTTTATACATTGATAAAGTATGTTTATATATTTTCATAGTGACAGGGTTCTTTATTTAAAAAAAATAAAGCATGACAAAATGCTTCTTGTTTTTTAACCACTGGCTTGTATCAGCCCTAGGATAACATAGGTTTTAATTTTTTTAAACCAGCTTGATATGTAATAGGTAAAAGTGATTTCTGATGATACATGGCAGTATTTATTGTCTCCTTATTATCCAAACACGTCACTGGGGTTATTTCTTTTTAGTCCTCTAGCATGTCTTCTCAGTGTTCGTTGCCCAGACTTCTACATACTTCTTTCTCAGAATTTGTCTTCTCACTTTACATTATCCTCTGAAATCTCTCTTTTAGCCACAAATACATTTAGTATCTATACACTGACGACCCTCAAAAATGCACCTGACTCAGCCCTTTCTCCTGAGAACAAGCTTTTATATCTCTCTTTTCACACCTGCGCGTAGGTTAGAGTCAGTTGGGTCTAACTGAACGTGCCCGCAAGAGCATGACCTTTGCACTTAGTGGTGAAGATATTTACTCCACCTGCGTGGTTTCCCACCTTAACAAAGAACATCAGTGTCCTTGTGATTCAACTTAGAAACCTGATAGACACCTTGACTTTCCATTCTCCCTCCCTGCTTTCCCCTTCTGCTCCATTTTCTGGATCACTAAATCCTGAGTACCTCCTAATCCATCTATGACTCTTAGACCTCGCTGTAATTGTCCTCGTCTTAAGGACACAATCCCTTATCAGCTTCTGCAACAGGACTCTATTCATTATTTGTATTCACACTTGACACATCACCCACATATTCTTCTCTCAATAGCCTGAGTGATGGTTATTACATGAACAATCTGTAATTCACTCTCCTGTTTAAAATCTCTACATTAATTTATTTTTAAACTATTGTGAAATACAATTAGCATATTAAAGTGTATAAAACCTGAAATAGAGGTAAAGAACAACAATAAAATAAACAGCTGTGTACCTACAACCAAGTCATGGCACAGAACGTTAAATGCAGCTTCCAGCATCCACTCCCTGACCACTTCCTTTTTTCTCTCCTCCTCAAATCAACCACCATCTTGAAACCTATACCCATTCCTCCCACATTTTCTATCTCCTTCATTATCCAATTATGCATCTGTAATTAAAACTCTATCAAGTATTGTATTTAGACACCATATAACTGGGAATCATGTTATGTTTATCTTCTAAGACAGACTTCCTTCACTGCAAATTATGCTTCTGAGAATCAATGCTATTAATGCATGAGGTTTCATTTTATTTTTTTCTGTTTTATTGAACATTCCACTATGATTTATCCATTCTAGATTGATGTACATTCTGATTGTTTTCAGTATTTTGCTATCATGACCATTGTTACTCTTAACTCTTGTAAATGTCCTGGTACACATGTGCGAGAGATTTTCTAAATTACGCACTTGATAGTGTAGGTCCTGCATTGTAGAGAATGGCTGTGCTTCCCAAACAACATTGCACCTTAGAATCACCTGGGGAGCTTCCAAAGCTCCCAACGTCCACGTCTCGTCAATTAAATCAGACTGGCTAGAGGTGGAGCCAGGAACCAGAAGCTTATAAAGATCTCCGGATGATTCCTTCGTGCACCACTTTGGGAGCCACAAGGCTAAGGGTGAGTTTTACAAGGTGATGCCAAAAGTGCTTTTCCAGTCAGTCACGTTCCATTCTTCGACTCCAGCGGCAGTGGGTGAGTGATTCTGGTATCCTGTATCTTCAACCAAGTTTTATATTATCCGATTTAAAAATTTTTGTCAAGCTGGTAGATGAGAAATAGCATTTACGTGGGGTTTTACTTTGTATCTCCCTTGGTTGCTTATGAGGTTGAACGTTTGTTTTAACTTTTTTGTGGGCCATTTCTGGTTTTTCATCTGTAAAAATTCAGTTTTCTGCTTGAAATCGCATAGTTTTATTTTTCTATCTTTGATTTGGTAGAAAATATTTGTATTTTATTGAAAATCTTTTGATATTTATGCATTTTGATCTGGCTATCAGAGTTCTGCCCTATTCCTAGGTTGTTAAATGCCCTCCCTTTCCAAATTTTGAACTTTATCAATTTTGTGGTGACAGGAGCATTTGTTGTGCTGATTACAATGTTTTTCCCCCTCAAATCTCAATGGAGTCTAACATTTTTAAATTGAGCTATCCATGTGTTCTTTGAATAAGCCTTCTGTGTCTGTCATATTATTTCAATGTACAGCTAAATTCAATTTGCTAATATTTAGGGCACTTGCATCCATTAGTTTGAAGTGATGTTTGTCAATAATTTTCTGTGTTTACGTGTGGTGTTGCTTTTGTTCAGGTTTATTTTAATGCATATTTAATTTTTTTAACTCCAGAAATGTTTTCTTCTATATTTTAAGAAAATATTTATTTTCCCATGTGGAATAATTTAGCTTTTAAGGCACTGAAGTTAAACAGTTAAGCCTATATGATAAGAAACATTCTAACTCACTAGATACAAATTCTAGCTTTGTTATTTTCTAGCTATGCCACCTTCCGCAATTCACATACCATCTGTGTGTGAGTGGGTGCTTTCTGATAACAAAGCAAGAAAAATTAGTTAAAATCATTCCCGGTGAGCTTCTCTTGTTTATTTGTTCGTTCTTAAAAGAGCAATTAAAGCTAAACTTGATACATCTTAGCAAGTAACTCGGTAGAAGGAGCATGGCAGAAGGTAAGACCACGGATGGTGGAGCCATCCTGTCTGGCTTCAAATCCTGTCTCTGCCACTTACTAGCTATGTGGTCTTGGGGAGCCTTTATACCTGTGTGCCTCAGGTTCCTAAACGGTAAAACATGCCAGGTTGTAGCAGCCGGCTCATAGGTTTGCAAAGTGGATTAAATGAGTTCATATTTGCAACGCACTTAAAGTAGTTCTTGGCACAGAATGAGTACTGCATACAGGTCGCTAAATAACTAATAAAGAAGGTGCGTGGGTTCCTTTTCATCTCCCTTGCCTCCCACCTCAGGCCGCCAGCACCACTTTCTAGAATCCTAACTGGAAGACAAGTTCACACGCATGGCTTTTTATCTACACGTCAAGTTCTGTAGGTATATACCTAGTATAGGTTATTTCTTGTACTGAGATGAGTTCCTTTCTGGCTTGTTTTTTTGATTTTCTACGTATTTTAGAGGTAAAATCATTGGTTTCTTATACAGTGCTTTCCTCTCCTTTCCGCCATTATTTGGTCATGATGCCATTAGTTCTGGGTGGTTATTCTTCCCGACTCTTTCTCACTTTTTCTCCCTCAAAGACGCAGTGAAAGTGTCCCGGCCATTCTTGAGGCTTCTGAGTGTTCACAATCTTTGGCTCTGGTGAGCGAGGGCTCATTTGGAGAGAGAGCCTACATCTTTCCACCACGACGGAGTCTCTGCTCTTACTCCATTTTGTTTCTGTCTGAATTAGGGGAGGGCATCGTGAGTTGCGTTCAGATGCTTCATCTCGGTGTAGCTCTCTGACGAGGGATTAGAGAAGCTGCTGTCAATGCTGTCAGTTCGATTTTAGGGTTAAAACGTGCACAAAGCTCGTCTACCAGGAATAATGCTCAGGAGGTGCACAAACATGTACACCAAACCTAATTAAGGTGTGTGAAATACTAAGTTTGACATCAGTTTCTCATTAAAAATGGCTAGGTCTGATGAATGGTGCCGATGAAATTTTTACCTAATATATATGGAAAAGGACATGTTTATTTCCTAGTAACTAATTGCTACGTTTACAGTTGAATCTGCACACGTGTTGTCAGTCACAATAACAATACCCTTTTTACCTGATATCATACTTCTAAATAGAGAACTGTCACGATGAGAAGGAGTTTCTGGCTCCCAGTGTACGTCCCTGTAACTAACGTTTTTATTAACTCATCCTAGGGCTCATCCTACAAGTATTTCACCTTAGGAAGAGAAATACACCACATGAAAATACCTTGCCTGCATTTGCCATTTTCAGAGTAAGGTATAATTATCTTCAATTGTCTCTTTTCTGAATTAAAAATACTTTTAGCTCATCTGTACAAACTCTAGAAATTTCCACTTAATGGTAAAGGTCAGTGAAGAGACTGAAATAGAGATACTTAGAATAAAGACAAAAACTCCTTTTACATAGGAAAATAGTCAGAACTTTCTGTGATAGGTCAATGGTTGCAGAGAAAGAAATCTGTTTCAAAAAAGAAGAAAGAGAGGCTTCGTCACTTCAGTTCTTACAGGGTACATTATCTTATCAGGTCTTTCACCAGGTGTTTCACCAAAGCTCATTTTCATCCGTGTCTAGACTTCAGTATTATTTCTGCAATTCTTGAATATTGGGGCCCTTTCTTTATTCTCAGCCCTAAAAATGGAGTTGTCAGAACAGCAGAAAACATAGCATCTGACAGAACTGTAGGAGCCAAAGTCACTTCATTACCCAAAAAAGCTCCTTAAGCTATAAAATTGTGTGTCAAAATCCCTTTGAGTGAAATTCTCCTCAGGCTGGACAAGGAAAGTAACTTGGGGGGCTCACCCTGCTCTTTGCTCTACAGTTGGTCTTTAGATGCCCATTTGAAACAAAATAGGTGATTTCCTTTAAGACTCTAAAACAAAAAATCACTGTCACCTCTCTCAGTTCATAAACTACAGCATTTGTTCTCTTTAGAGATACACTTGTGTTTTAACATAAGCTTTTGTTTTAACTCCTCTTAGAGCTAGTCATAGTGGCATTAGGGAGGCTCTTTCTAGCCTCTTAATTGTAGAAGTCAGTCATGTTCTTGATTGCCCTAATAAGGTTCAGTGTAGTCACATATGTTTCAGCTGTCTCACCAGGCAGTTGTAGGTTCAAGGGAAATAGTCACAGTTACACGTGAAGAGCATGGATCTGGGCTTCCAGAAAACTGGGGGAAGAAGCCTGTCCTCTTTTTAACATCATTATACTTGAAGATAATTTTCTTGTATTCCTATCTACATCATTTTGTATTTTCACCTGTAAGTTATTATTTAAGAGATCCAAATAAGTGAGTCTATACACATTTTTATTCCTGTTTATATAAAGTTTGAAACAGATTAAAGTGGTTAAGGATATATAAGTGATAAAAGCAAGGAAGGGACCTCTAGAAAGGTTAGGGGAGTGACATTAATTTAGGGGTTGTATTCGGTAGGGGCAGGCTATAATGTTCTGGAATGAAAGCTATATCTATTAAGTGGTGTGATAATGGTGTTCTCTGTGTACTAATTTGTTAAGCTGTACATTTTTATTTCATGATTTCTTCTGTTTTCTCCCAATTAAAATTTTAATAGTAACAAAAGATTATCTTAGAAAAAATCTAATGCATTCAGAAGAAAAGAAAGATAAATTTGATTGAAATTTTAAGTATTTTATTGGTTAAAAATAAATATAAAATAGAATAAAATTTCCAGCTTTATTTAATTTTAAAGAGCAGGAAAAGTAATGCTCTTTATTTCTGTAATCCTGGCGAGCCCCTAAAATGGATTTGAAAAGTCAGAATTATAGATAAAGAATTGATAAAACAGAATTGTTATTGTCAACCTCAGCAATACATGTGATATTATATGACTAGACTGGAATTATGGGCAACAATATAGATGATTTTTACCAGATGAGTATCTCTTATTATAGTTTGAACCCCAAGTCGAAATAAAGAAGCTTAAATTTAGACAAATATTGATCAATACTTATTAAAGCTTGATTAAATAAGTTGATTAAACATCAGGTCTCTAGGAACTAAACTGAAATTCCTCAAGCTTTTTTATATTTTCAAATGTTTTTTCATAACTACAGCTCTTAGCAGAATACTAGAGATCACATGATTAATAAAAAACACTATAGCAGACATTTCCAAATGTACACATACTTTACAGATAGAATTTCGAGTGGAAGTTCTTGGTGCATCTGAATTAGTTGTTTCGATTGATATTTATTTTTTTATGTTATAACATATTATTGATATCAAATAGCACAGTATTTTTTTTTTTTTTTTTTTGCGGTACTCCGGCCTCTGACTGTTGTGGCCTCTCCCATCGCGGAGCACAGGTTCCGGACGCGCAGGCTCAGTGGCCACGGCTCACGGGGATCTTCCCGGACTGGGGCACGAACCCATGTGCCCTGCATCGGCAGGCGGACTTTCAACCACTGCACCACCAGGGTAGCCCATGCACAGTATTTTAAAAGGAAAATGTAGACTCAGTGACTTGTGACAATTTAGACATTAAATATTTTGAAAGTTAATGATTATCTTATGTTTAAAGAGTAGGACACATTTTCCTTGGCTGACACTGATTCATGTAATTGCTCCTTGAGAGAAAGCCCCAATTAACTCCTATAGGATTTGTAAAAGACAGTGAGGTAAACATAGTGTTCATACATTAGCATTTTGGGTTATTCCTCCAGGCTGTATATTTAACTCCATATTCATTTAGGTAGGATTTCTGAGCAAGAATTTTAAGTGAAATGAAGAATCCAAATTCAAAATATTAATTCGTTTTAAAGGTATTTAATTATATAATTTGTATGGACATCAAAAACACATTAATGACTAAATAGAGACCAGTTAAGTCCATTTAACTATTGTGACAACTATAAAAATAAAAACGAACTCTGCACACATTTTGAGAAAGGTTCACATGGAACCCTGTACTTTCCAGTTTCATCTACAAGCATAACAAGAAAATATCTGGAATAAATGAAAATGTTTTCCCTGTATTTAATGATGATTTTTCCAAAAATAAAAATAGCATTTATACTTTCAATTGAAAAATGAATCCCCAGGTCTGTCTTTAGTACAAAAATTAAGAGAAAAAAAAGGGTTAAATTTCAGTGTATCTTTGAGACTGCCTGATGCAACAAAAAATGCTAAATGCTAATTTTATTAGGAAAAAGATTGCCTTGAGTCACTTCTGAAACATTTCAGCGAGATGAAGATATCTCCCTATCTGAGACATCACACTTACAGGATATAGCTACCTCATTATCTGAATCAAACATCCCAGGGGCAGTAGAATTGCTGGTAAGAGCGATGCTTACCTCAGTCTAGAGTGAGTAAGTAGGGAGTAACTGAAACAACAGACAAAAAAACGAAACAAAATAACCCCCAAACATGGAGTTGTTTATTTTTTAAAATGCTTCCTATGCTTTCAATCATGACAATGATGCTAATTAGATAATAGCTTCGAATACCTTGTACTAAAGAAGAGTTTTTAATATAGTAGAATTGGGCTTCCCTGGTGGCGCAGTGGTTAAGAATCCGCCTGCCAATGCAGGGGACACGGGTTCGAGCCCTGGTCCGGGAAGATCCCACATGCCGCGGGGCAACTGGGCCCGTGAGCCACAACTACTGAGCCTGCGCGTCTGGAGCCTGCGCTCCACAACGAGAGGCCGCGACAGTGAGAGGCCCGCGCACCGCGATGAAGAGTGGGCCCTGCTCTCTGCAACTAGAGAAAGCCCTCGCATAGAAACGAAGACCCAACACAGCCAAAAATAAATAAATAAATGTTAATATAGTAGAATTGATATGGTGTACATTTTTATCCTATTGTTTTGTATTGAGTTCTTCAATAATTTCCTCAAGCCTTTGACTGATACTCTTAACCCTATATGACTGGTAACCTTGTAAGAAGAGACAGACACAGGGAAGATGGTCACGTGAAGGTGGAGGTAGATTAGAGGGATGCATCTACAAGCCAAGATGATGAACCACAAGGATGGCCAGTAGCTATGAGAAGCCAGGGCAAAGCAAGGAACGTTCCTGCCCTAGATCTTTCAGAGAAGGAATCAACCCTGCTGACGTTCTTTATTTTGGACTTAGAGCTTCCAGAATTGTGGGGTCATACAACTCTGTTGTTTTAAGCCATCCAGGTTTTGATGCTTTGACTTTTTCCTCCTCATTCTGTGTCATATGAAACTGACACAGTTGCCACAGGAAACTAATACAACGTATATGAGAATATCTTTCCTGGGAGTAAAAAAGACCTAACAGAATTGTGATGGATGGATGTATCCCCTCAGTCTCTTGATCGGCCTTAATTCCATAGAGGAAATCATTGTTGCTCCTTCAGCCCCATCTTGGGTGCTTATGATTCTAAGCTCACCATGGTTTGAGCAATGCTATGAGAATATGTTTTGTGTTAGGTAGATTTTCTGATATTTGCACCAATTTGTTCTTGTTCTGAGTTTTCGAGCTACAGAGCATAAATTTACCATCCATTAACATTAGAACTTTTAAAATATTTGAAAGAGCACATTCCCTATACCCTAAATCTTCTCTTTTTCTCAGAATATTTGCAATATAAAGGACTGAAATGTTTACAGTCACATATTAAGGGATGTAGCTCAATCATTACAAATGCATGCGTGCACACACTCACACCTATCTGTTTTGTCAAGCAGATCTTAAAAGAAATCCATTCAGTCTTAACAAGTGATATGATAAAGTCTGAAGGGATAGCATGAAATAGTTTGTCATAAAATAAATTCTTAAAGGACTTTTCTAGTTAAAGAAACTACTGTTAGCCTGTGAACATCATGGAGTCAAGATTAAGACAAGCCTTTGAATATCTTGGTGAATATAATGGTTTGTACTGCGCAAGCTTGCCATAAATACTCATTCAAATTGATTGGTAATTATGGGTCATAGTTGGAAAATAATTCAAAGTAGTATTTGCGCCTTTTGCGTATTTGTTAGACTCTATAAAGAATTTTTAAAAAGCATCCAAAAAAATCACAATACTCTTAAAATACGTGGATATGGAAGGGCAAGGCAAATCAAAGCCACATAACTTCGACTTCACGTTGCCCTTGGTACAAGCAGCTGGCTCTCCGACACATGGCACGTTCAGACACAGAAACACAAAGGGTGAATGTGCATCTCTATTAACTACCATATGGTGCTCCTTCATGGTTTTTTTTTTTCATTTTTTCTGTTTGAGATTCATGATATACTCTCTTACTACATTAACCTCTTATAAAAGATCTTCAAATTAAGAAGAGAAACTGGGGGCGGTGGTTGTAGATGGATGCATGTGTCTGCGTTTATGTAATAAATAGTCTTTGTTACAAGCATCTCCCTGGAGGCTTATTTTAGGACTGACTTGTGATCCACCCGCCGGATGGATCTGTGGTTTAATGTCACTTGCTCTGATATTCTGTCCTGCCTTGCTTTCATATGGTTTTCTACTTCATTCTTAGGTTATGCATTTTGACACTCCATCTGGTGTTCAAATCCTTCACAGAACTCACAGTAGAACAGCCTGTCATTTTAGTAGCTGGAAGTTTTGAATAATCTGTGTCTTCTCTTCTTCAACCATTTGGAGATTTTTTTCCTGTCCTCATAATGGTAGGAAGCCCTCAAGAGCAATGCATGGGATTGGATCCTTAGGATGTGTGAGGGCCCATGTCTATCTCACTGGTAAACTGCAATTACCAACCTACCCTGGAGCATGTGAAAAAGCATAAAACCCAGAGGATTTGAAGGAGGCAGTCAACTAGGAATACACTGTTAGGATAAATTTAACAGTTCATATTTATGGCATAATGGAAGTCATTTCTTAGCAAATGCTACGTATTTATTAGCTATCAAAGAAGGATTTGTTTCAAAATCTTTACTTCTGAGTTGGGATTGTACAGATCTTAGTTTAGATTGTTCATGTGTATGAATGGCAAACTGAAGTCTTTGATCTTTGGTTATTTTCTCATTGTATCAGAATATATGGGATGGATAATGTTCAGAATATTCCCAATACTTAAAAAAATTTATCACTAAATTTTAAGACATTAATCAGCTATTTAATTTCATAAGTTGCAGTTTGGGATATTTTATAACATACATTAATAATTTTATTTTTGCTTATTATCCTTTTCACCTTTGTCCATTGAATTGGTAATAGAATCAAACCATATTCCAATATTTTTTGCAGAAACTTTAAGGATTTCAATAACTAAGCTGCTTATAAAAATGTTACATGTAACTTATTTCTCACTTTAAATATTTAAAAAAATTTTGAAGATGCCCGTATTCAATTATAGGTAATAAAATCAGAGTTTATCTTTTTATGAGTTTTATGTTGTAACCATTTTCCAAGTAAAATACTATTTGAGCTTTCTCAGATTTGAGGTATTTCACTGTATGGATATTAATGTATATCAAGGATCAAAAGTATGTTTCAAAAGAAAGTATTTTTATTTTACTTAGTTTACAGTGTTTTTCCTGATTACAAAATGTAACTTCAGAAATGCAAATGATATAGGTAAAAATGTAACTTCAGAAATGCAAATGGGGGCTTCCCTGGTGGCGCAGTGGTTGAGAGTCCGCCTGCCCATGCAGGGGACACGGGTTCGTGCCCCGGTCCGGGAAGATCCCACATGCCGCGGAGCGGCTGGGCCCGTGAGCCATGGCCGCTGAGCCTGCACGTCTGGAGCCTGTGCTCCGCAACGGGAGAGGCCACAACAGTGAGAAAAAGGAATGCAAATGATATAGGTAAAAATAACCTCTATGAATCTTCTAGAGTAGTGTTTAATTGTACACACACGTATCTGTATATCTGTCTATATGTAAATAATTCAGGACTCTTCTGATTGCTTCAAAAACATTATTTATGGGGCTAACAGAAGATGTTAGCTTAACAAAGCCCAAGACTAGAGATATTGAACACACTATCAATAATTACATATCTTTAGAAGATCATTTATTTTCTTTCAGTTTCATTCTTTGGAATAGTCACTTTGACTTTCAGAATTCTTGTAATTCGAAATTTTTAATGGCTGGATAAATACATACACGCTTAGGGCTTCCCTGGTGGCGCAGTGGTTGAGAGTCCACCTGCTGATGGCAGGGAACACGGGTTCGTGCCCCGTTTCGGTAGATCCCACATGCCGCGGGGCCCGTGAGCCATGGTCGCTGAGCCTGCGCGTCCGGAGCCTGTGCTCCGCAACGGGAGAGGCTACAACAGTGAGAGGCCCGCGTACCGCAAAAAAAAAAAAAAAAAATACAAACACGCTTAAACTCATGCACACACACGGTGATGATCGCCAGTAGTTGAAACAATTTGAGTACATTTCTTGATGATTGAAGGAACACTGGCATCTCTAATCACAGAAACCAGGAAGACGTGGTATGAAACTGTAGCAAGTTCCAGAGCCATGCTTCTTAAACATATAGATGAGCCAGTGATTGTATTAGAGTGTAGATTTTGATTCAGTAGGTCTGCGGTGGGATTGCAGTTCTAAGAAGCTCTCAGGTACTACTGTTGTTGCTGATTCTAGGACCACATTTTATACAACAAGATGCAGCAAGGAAGTCCTGTTGAGTGGGCCCTGGATAAGCCTGTCACACTCAGCACTTCTTAGGTTAGTGGATAATCAATCAAAAGTGTCCACAGTTACGGTTTTATAGATGCGATATGACTACAAAAGTCAATGCGAAAGTATAGTGATTGTTCCTCATTTTGTTATAAACTATAAACAATGTAATAAATTGGCACACATGGCAGAGTGTGAAACATGGAAGTTCAGTCTAGGTAATACGGCTTACCAGAAGGAAGTTTGTGTACCCACATGAGCTGAATTTGCTGAATTTTCAGGAAGAAATGGTTGGGCTCAGCATGTCTAGCAAATGCCCCATAGGTGGTTTTCACTTATTTGGTAGAACTCAGTGATGCATAGATTAAAAACCCACTGAGATAAATACCAACCTGCCCATAACCCTAAAGGACTAGGGATACTTGAGACGTCAGGCTTAAGTAGTATCTTCCATCTTAACGATATTTGACAGAATGCAGCCTTTGGGCTTATTACAGTCAAATATAACCTCTGCAGATTTGTATGGCAGATGCTCATTTTTGGCAAGACTCAAATCCAGGTGTTCATGGCACTTCATTAGAAAACCTAAAAATCATCTCTTGGTTTAAGCCCTAGCAGGCTAAAGATAGAGAGGTG
Organism: Phocoena phocoena; assembly: GCF_963924675.1. Classification (NCBI taxonomy): domain Eukaryota; kingdom Metazoa; phylum Chordata; class Mammalia; order Artiodactyla; family Phocoenidae; genus Phocoena; species Phocoena phocoena. The sequence continues at coordinate 8,553,252 of NC_089231.1, forward strand.
GCCTCCTAATTTTTGGAGTGAACCTAAGTCTGGGACCCCTGGTAGCTCAAGATCTTAGAGACTTATTAGGACAGTCTCATGGGGGACCAAGTTATCTAATTTATGCTAGAGATTCAGTGTGGTGTCTTTGACTGTGGATGTTCCCATTTAATATTTATAACAGACATATGGATATGGTTCTTTTTTTTCTTATGAAAAGTCCAGAGTCAGCAAGATTAAGTTACTTGTCCAAACAGCATACCAAGAATTTAGAGTTAGAACTTGATTTTCTGACTAAATGTTTCACATAACAAGTGCCAGTGATTCTTTAAATGTAGCATTCAATCATTCAATCATTTGCTTGCTGTGTATTTTCTTGTTGGTCTATATTAAGCTTTGCTGGCTTTCCCGATGTGACAATTGAATAATATTTGATAGGTATTTTTACCAGGGTGGTAGTGTGGTAATTGGGTCCATGTAGAGGGAATTCGCAGTCTGTAAATCCCCAAAGGACACTCATCCCCAAATATACACGTATTACAGATATATATTGTCTAATTAGAAGGTGTATGCTGCTTGGTTAAAGATTTTCAGATGACCCTGTTGAGAGTTTCCATTCATGCCCAAGATATCTAGAATAGGTATTTAAGGAGAAGTCATCAGAAGGCTTGTCAGAGTTCCCTGGGTACCCAGCTGTCAGCCACCGTAAGAGTCCAGGGAGCTGTCCTCAGAAAGGTGCTTTTGTGCCACTGTGCTATATCCTGAGAAAAGCTGTATTGATAACATAGGGGCTATGAAGCAAGGGCCTTGGGGGTGCCTTGTTATCAGTGTGCAGTCCTAGACTCAGACCAACGCTGCCCTATTTCTACTAGTTGCCTCTCTGACATTTAAAGGTGCACTGGTTTAAAAGTGTTGAGGGAAACTTTGACCAGGGGGCTGTATGCATGATGCAAAAAGAATAATATGGAAAAGTACTTGGCAGAAGTGTAGGAACAAAAAATTAAACTCAATTTCCATAAATGGCTAGCATTCGTTTATAGTGTTTTTATTGTCTACAAATGCTATGACTCAATTTCTTCCACAAGATTGAACATGTAAAGGTGGCCAGTTAGCTCAGTCGGTTAGAGCATGGTGCTAATAACATGTAAAAATTTGAAAAATGATTGGGAATATTTGAGAAGCAGTACGTTTTAAAGGCAATTTTGGAGGAAGCTGCAATAATTATATTAGCTGTACAGTGTTGAAGTAAAGAATAACAATCATAGAAGAATGGTAATCTTGGTGTTTCAATGCAATTATAGAGGCAAATAATTTGAAACAAATACACTTCTTCTACCTTCTAATTAAGATTAAGATAAAATTCTTAATCAGGAAAAAATTACCAAACAGACAAAATTCTTCCTATGCAAAGGTTACTTTAAGTTTCTTATGTGTAATAAATTTTGTGTTAGGAGTAGTCCTTAATTACTGGGAGACTAATTATCTGCTTTGTCTGTATCCCAGGACCTTTTTATCTCCTAGATTTCCTCCAGTTGGTCACTTTTTGCTGCTCCCCATAACTGTTGTGTGTAGGGGGTGCAGAAACTGGAGAGCAAGTTCTAAAAGCCAATACACAGAAAAAAGAGAGAAAACTCAATTTCATCCATTTTGATATTTAATTAAAGACAGTAATAGATATCTAAGAATGAAGACGATTGACAATTTAAATGAATTTTCAGATATTTTGTGACTATCATTTTGAAATGAGTGGAAGAGAAAATTCCTTTAAATCAATTCAGCAAAGGATATTATAAATAATATGCAAAATAGATTTCACATTTGTCATCAGTAGTGCTAAGAATTCAACTCAAATGAGTGCTCCTACCTGTGGTTTGAGTCTTCACACAGGAATTTAAGCATCTGTTGTTTACAGTCAAGATATTTTTACTCAGAATATTAACAAAGTTCATATTTCTTGAAAAATAAAATGTTCGCAACTTGTACTCATTTATTTTATACTGCCATATCATTTTTATACTTCTCAATAGCAAAAAAGAACTGTCATAAATTATTTCCAAAAGTCTTGATTATTTTGTCCTACTGCAAGGAAGCACTAGTCTTAGAAATGAAAACTTTCAATTAATATTAAAGTATTATTTCTAATGAGGAAGTGAACAAATTTGGGGCACAAAAGTTCAAAAAGTGGTATGTTACTCTTTTTGGTAACATATCAAAAAGTGATATATTACATAACACATCCATAAAGGATACCGATACCTCAATGGTAATGCTAGAAGTGCCTGGGAATCCTGCGACACTGGGTGTATAGTAGATGGTAACTCTTGTCATGTAACAATCCTCCTCCATCTAGAAACAGTGGACTAATTTATTCATTTATTTTTATTTCATTTTTCAACCATTACTGATACATAACTGACACAAAACATTGTGTAATTTTAAGGTGTACAACGTGATGACTCGATACATTTATACATCTCGAAATGATTACCACAAGAAAGTTGGTTAACATATCCCTGTGAGTTTCACTGTCCCTAAAACACAGTATTACAGCTGGAGCTAGTCCATTGTGTTCTAGTGGCTATACAACAAATTACTCCCAAATTAGTGCCATTAAAGAACTGTTTATTTTACTCAGATTCCACTGATTAGGAATTCAAGGAGGGCACAGGAGGGGGGATTTTCTCTGCTTTGTGATGCCTGAAGGCTCATCATAAGGTGTGAAGACTGAGGTGTGGAATCTTATGAAGACTCACTCATGTGTCCGGTGCTCTAAGACTCACACAGCTGAAGGCTGGGCTGCTGGGGCATCTGTCTGTACGGTGGTAGTCTCTGTATCTCGCCAACAAGATGGCTTTAAGGTCATCAGATTTCTTACATAGTGACTCAGGGCTCTAAAGTCATATCCCCAAAGAGAGGGCAAGTCAGGAGGCTAGCTGGCATTAAGGCTAACCCTCCCGTATTCACAAAATAATAATAAAAAATAGGAAAGTGGAATCAATTATTCTTAAATATATCTTTAATAAAAACAAACAGCAAAGCCCATAGCACAGTGTAGGCTGAAGGCCACTGTGTACCGAGTGGCCCCGTTACCATGCAGGTCACTTAATTCACACAAGGGGAGCCCAAAGGACTGTTTCTAGAATTAGAATTTTTTAAAAAAACAAACTTTTAAACAGTTGAATAAATTGCCTGACTATAGATAAAACAGAAATGATATTTATGATAACAATGTTGTCTAAAGTTTTGTATCTTGAAATATATTTTACAGAAAAGTGGACAAAATAGATGATTAGAGAAAACGGTCTCTCATATGTTGTCTCCCATTTGCTTCATGCAGAGATAACTCAAAACTGCTTCTTCAGATTTGGGCAGAGATTTTCACATGTGACAAAGACCAGGGATGTTTCTTGATAATAAAATGTTTAGACAGCTTCATTTTTGGTCTAAGCATGACATCATTTTAGATGCAGGCATTCATTTCACATTTTTGTTAATTTTGGTTCTTTTAGTGGTAATTCAAAAACAAATAACACCTTTACTTATCATTACTTCACTGTGGAACTGTTTACTTTAGATACAGGCATTTCTTCATCTCTTTTCTTTACCAGGTGATTAAGCAGGGTGCTAAATGACTAGAGGCTTCTAGATAGGAAATAATGTATGAAGATGAAGTTTTTGTGTGAGCTGTTTACAGACACTCACAGTTGGGAAAATATCTCAAACTCATCAAATTTATAGTATAAAGGGTAAAATATTAAAGAGCATCTTATGGTTCCCTTTGACAGCTTTCCTAAATTACATGGCTGGATTTGACATAGTATCGTTTTAAGTTTCTCACAGGGGAATGTTCACCCCTGTTATCTCTTGACAAAAATTCCTTTAAAGGGAAAGAAAGGAATAAATTCCTTGATTATAGAGATAACTTGATAAGTATCTGTCAAAGAAAATGCACGTGTTGTATGAATACATTTCACTCCCAAAATAATAAGTGCTCTGATGTCATGGGTGTGAAGGCATGGTGGGATAAACAAGCAGCTATTAAGGGAAAACAATCGAAAAGAAAGATTGGAAGTGCTGATACATTAAAAGGACTTCCTAATGTTCAACACATATAAATCTATTCAAATGCTTTCTTCTTCTTCATCCATCGTGTCTGTGTACGCATACACACACACACACACACAATCTGGAATGGTATTCACCTGATATTTATACAGATTATTTCTTGATGACAGAATTTGGGTTTTAATTGTGTTTGGTGTGTCTCAGCATTTTAAAATATTTTGATTATAATACTGCTGAGAACTGTGTTATAAGAAACACATATTACTCTAAAATTGTATAATTTTATTAATCTTAAAATTTTCATTTAAAAAGTTTGTTACCCATTATTGTGTACTAATTTTCATGGTACTATTTTCATAAAATTAACACAAAATTCATGGACAAGCACAGCACATACCAAACAGGATAATGATGATAGTTTTAGAAATCTGTGGAACTTTCACTGTGCTTGGCTTTCAGTGAAGTAAACATGGCTCGATACCTTTGGTCAGTAGAAATCTTGCAAATCTAACTAAACATTTTTAACATCTTTGAGAGATAATTGACATATAATAAACTGCTTATATTTAGATTGTAAAACCCAAGTTTTGTCATATGTGTACACTTATAAGACATCACAGCAATCTACTTGATGAATGTATCCATCATCCCCCAAAATATCATGCTCCTTCCTCCCAAAGGCCCCCACCCTTCTACCCCCAGGCAACAACCCATCTGCTTTATTTCTTCATAGATTAGTTTGTTTCTTCTAGAATTTTATAGAAATGGAATAATATGGTATGTACTCTAATTTGCCTGACTTATTTCATTCACCAATATTTAACATAGATTAGGACATCTTTTTTAGAGTAACTCTTTAGTATTTTTGAAATAGCCTAATGGTAACTTTATTCCCTATTGCATATTACTTTTGTGTGTGTTGGATTTTGCAGTGGGCAGAAGAATGTCATAAAATATTATTCTCCTGGACAGACCAAAGTATTGAAATAAAACAGTTTCATAGCTACATGACAGGCTATAATTACATTAAGAAAAATATCAACTCTAATAGGTGATGAAAGATTGGTTCACCTTATAGCAATGACTTTTTTTCTTAATTTAAAGCTATAAGGTATTTCAGAATAAGGCATGTTCTTGGAGTTCTGTAATTAATGTTACTGGAAGGCCAACATATATAAATGTAATATATTCAGGCTTATTTGACAATAAAAACCTATGAATGTCTAAAAAAATTAAGGATGCTACCTATAATCCATAATTTCTGCATAGTTATAATCCGACTGTATGTACAATATATATATGTACAATATATATAAATTAGCAATATATCATTTCTTGTCTCTACACTACTACCAGGCACTCTCTCTCCTGCCTTGTCACAGAGGCCTCCCAACTGGTCCCTCTACATCTGCATTCATCCTCCACGCTCTGTTCTCAGATAGACTGGTCCTTCTAAAATATGTTAGGTCATGTCACAGCTTTGCCCAAAACACTGACCCAGTAGCTTCTCATTTCTCTCTGAGTAAGAGACAGATTTTATCTCTACCCTTGCTTTTGCTTATGTCAATTTTGGCAGTAATTTAGCTAGGTTTGACAGAATAATTTTATCCAAAGATGTAAGGATCTTAAACAAGGTTGAATAGTTAGTATCCTTTTCGCCAAATGAGATTTATTACTTTGTACTTTTCAGGTGCATTGAAACAAAGCAGAAACATAATTTAACAACTTGCAGAGAATTCCCTTAGCTTGTCCATGGATGAACAGAAAAGTTCATTATGCACATTAATTCACTTTTGATTCATATTAAGTATTTTTCCCATTTGTAGAACGTTGAAAGTTAGTTTAAAGCCGTGAATGGTGACCTGGTTCTAAGAACTTTCCCAAGAAAACGTTGCATTTTAAATGATTTATTGACAGAATACCAGAATGAAATCAGTGTCTACTAGAACTAATGTGGTCTCTGCTATGATTCTCCTTTGTCTTTTTAAAAAAAATTTTTATTGGAGTATAGTTGCTTTACAATGTGTTAGTTTCTACTGTACAGCAAAGCGAATTAGCTATACATATATCCCCTGTTTTTTGGATTTCCTTCCCATTTAGGCCACCACAGAGCATTGAGTAGAGTTCCCTGTGCTATACAGTAGGTTCTCATTAGTTATCTATTTTATACATAGTATCAATAGTGTATATATGTCAATCCCAGTCTCCCAATTCATCCCACTGCCCTTTCGCCCTTGGTATCCATATATTTATTCTCTACGTCTGTGTTTCTATTTCTGCTTTGAAAATAAGATTGTCTATATCAATTTTTTCAGATTCCACATATATGCATTAATATACAATATTTGTTTTTCTCTTTCTGACTTACTCTGTATGACAGTCTCTAGGTCCATCCACATCTCTACAAATGACCCAATTTCGTTCCTTTTTATGGCTGAGTAATATTCCATGATACCACCACTATGGAGAAGAGTACGGACGTTCCTTAAAAAACTAAAAATAGAACTACCATATAACCCAGCAATCCCACTACTGGGCGTATACCCAGAGAATACCATAATTCAAAAAGATACATGCACCCTAATGTTCATTGCAGCACTATTTACAATAGCCAGGACATGGAAGGAGCTTCTCCTTTGTCTTGTAAGGTGTTTGGGGACTGGTAGTTGTATGTTCATCCAGGTTAGCACCATTACGTGGAGATAAAAATGAAGCACTAAAATGGAAAAATCAAAGTAAGTTAGAAAACCTTAATAGATAATGTCATGCGACTTTAAGGTTGTTTACCTGTTGTGCGTTATAAAGGCATGTATCAATGAGTAAGAAAAAATGTCAGTTTATGAGTGAAAAGTAGACACTTTTTCCGTTTATTTGCCTCTCAGCACATGCTCACACATACACATCTGCTCACACATGCAAGAACGTGTGGACTGAAACTGGAAAGAACACAACTTTCTCCAAGAAGTTAAATTTCACAGGGTCAGTTCAAGGACTGATGCATACAAGTACACACACACACACACACAGCTTAATTTTGACTTTTTATTTTTGACTAACCCTCTTCAAAAATCCTCATTCCAGTAATTCAGTTGACTGAACTAGAGCAACAAAACACAAACACACGTGAGAAACATTGAAAAGTTTAAAAACTTGACTGTGCTCTCTAATGCAACGAGAAGGTAGATGGTTTCTAAGGTGGATAATGAGAGAAAGAGTGAAAGAGACCTAAGAGTCCAGTTTAAGTGAAGTGGCAAACCCACAAAATGCTTGAAATTTGCATGGATCATTTGGTTTCTCTGGGCCTTTGTTTTCTTATTGATAAACCTTAAATGGAACAAATGGTCTCTAAGGTCCCATTCAGCAACGATACCCCAAGTCCCTGATTGCACTGACAATGACCATGCCATTGATGCCAGCTGAGATGTGTCTTCCTTAAACCTTAGCTTCTGGTCTGCTGGGAAAGTTCCCTGAATTCTTTGGCTGTTCTTACTTCCTTGTGATCTTTCTGATCAGAGTCAGCATCTCAGTGATACTGCCTGAAAATATCCAGGCCTTCTTTTTATTGCTTTCAAAAGACTGCTTGTTATTATGGGACGTGAGGGCATGGAGTTGATAGAACTCTATCAATCTAATCTCTGAATTAGAATAGCAATAGTCACATGTCTGGATAGGGCTCTTTTCTTACATAAATCTTCATACTTGGATACATAATTTTCTGACAATCCACATTCCGTATTGTGCCAGTGTCACTGGTTGAAAAGTATTCTTATTATTGGTTCATCTTCTTCAAGGACCTATTATGTGCAAGATTCAAAGAAGTATAAAAACGATCCTTCAAAAAGAAAGTACAATTTAGTTAAATTTTATATATCCAAATGTATTTGCAGGAATAAGAAAATCATAATTACTTTTTTGTTTAATTAAAATGATGAAGCATTTAAGAGGTGACACATCCTTAGAGGAGGTAGGTGCTGAAGACATGCTTTGATTCCATCTAGTTACACTGTTGCAAATGTAAATTGACTTAGTCTGAGTTCAATATGTATAATGAAGACTAATAAGAAATAGCAGGTTCTCAATTAAAATCCTAGATGGCTATCTTAGTTAAGACATCGTTAGATCCAAAACTGATTCAGAAATGGCATATTTCCTTGTTTTTGCTTTTGTGTGATTATGTTATTTCTTAAAGGTCATAGATATTACAAAAAATTTAGAAATCATCCAGACTAAGACAATCCCCCTCATTTTGCAAACTGAAAATGAGGACCTAAGATACAACTTTGTAACAGTTTTATATGGCTTGTTCCTAGAATGTGGGCAAGAACCCAAACCTGTCCAGAGACCTTGCTAGTGTGCTTCCCCTCTCCCAGCCCCCAGCATACACACAAATATTCGTATACGTGAGACACTCTGCTTGGGCAACTCTTCCATGTATTTCTTCTGCTCATACATACATACGTACGTACGTACATACATACATACATTTATTTATTTATTTATTTATTTTGGTACGTGGGCCTCTCACTGTTGTGGCCTCTTCCGTTGCGGAGCGCAGGCTCAGCGGCCATGGCTCACGGGCCCAGCCGCTCAGCGGCATGTGGGATCTTCCCGGACCGGGGCACGTACCCGTGTCCCCTGCATCGGCAGGTGGACTCCCAACCACTGCGCCACCAGGGAAGCCCTGCTTATACATATTTTACCTCTATCTATACTTACCTATCTATCAAATATGTGTATTCTTATATGAATATATTAAATTTACTATATATTTACATATGTATTTATCTACTTCTAAATACTCACCAACTTATTTTCTAAAAGATGCATTTACTTATGTTAAATTTGATCAAGAAGTATCCTTGAGGGTAACATTTAAGCCACCTGCAAATATAGGCCGACATACTATACTCTTAAGATTAATACATATTAAATATGCATTATATATGATGTGTCTATACATATGGGTATACACACATACACACAAATGCATTCACAGTGATGAACTGGCTATCAAGAAGAGTAATAAAAATGCTAATTAAGCCAAGTGACTCTCTATATCAAGGTATATATTCTTAAATTTAATTCACACAGATATTTACAGTGTCTATTTTCTGTTGACTTACCCTGTAGCAGCAGTGCAGAGCTAACCAGCTCTTCGGATTTACTTGGATTACTTGGGTTTACTTTGCCTGCTTGGACATTCACAGACCCTGAGGTACTGTCTTAAGCACACAAGTAAAAGCCACATGTTGGATTTACTGGACTTTAGTGCTGAGGAAGGATAATGAAAAAAGTTCAGACCCTGTTCATTTTTTCCATTTTATTCTATAAAAACTGAGCACAGGAATGCAAAATACTATCTGTTCTATGACTAAGTTATAAAGACAAAGATAACCAAACAGACTTGAAGGAATCAGGAAACCCATTCCCTGCTATGCAAACAAATGCGCACGATTGTTCAGAATACATTAATTTTCAGAGGAAAGGGCAAGAAAATCGCAGCCTTGAAAGCCGTGGCTTTGATATTTCCTCCAAATAGAAAAAGCTCTCTTGTTAAAACATCTAGAGAGAGAAAGAGACCTAGAAAAGCATAGAGGGCATATTCTGGCTGGTAGAGAAAGGTATTCATAGAGATTGTTTGTGAGAGATGGCATTTCCTTGCTGAGTTGGAAGGTGGGGAAGTTATTATTTAAGTGGAGGTAGTGAAATTCTTTGATAACAAAATGTGAGGGGTTTATAACTGATATGGAAAATTTGGAACCGTCTCAAATGTTAGTTTGTATTTTCATATTGATTTTAAACATGCCAAAATGGAAGAAATAATTCCTTTGGTGGTTTGATTAAGGTTAACACTACTATATAATAAAAGGAGATACACTTTGGTTTTGTCAGAGACGGCTGTTGCCTCTCAAGTTCCATTTTCACTTTCTTTAGTAATAATACCCCAGTTGTTATTCCTGTGCATTGCCACTGTGATGAAGGCAGAATTTCCAGGCTACCTTGCTGTTCCATGTGGCCCTGTGACTAAAACCTGGCCCGTGAGACGTCTGCACCATTGTCAGGGGCGCTTCTGGGAAGTTACCTTAGAACAGGGCACCTTCTTTTTGCACATCCCTTCTCTGTGAAACAGACACATGACAGACAGCTCAGTGTTTAGCAGTCATCAAAGAGTATAAAGATGCGGAAACTTGGAAGCCTGAGTTCCTGGCAACAACATGAAACTACTTTGCCAGGACTGGACTGCCATTCTGCCAGAGACTCATTTTTAGTGTAGAATGTTCTTTGTTTGCTTATTTGAGGTTTTTTTTCCCCCCTTGAAGGCACGCCTATCCTAGTTAGGTGTTACTGTTGATATCTCAAAAGATACAACAGCACTTACTCAGAAGATGGTATTGATAATTCTCTAACAATTTCATATAACATAATGATAATATTGTAAGGTCGAATCTTAACAAACGGCACCGCGAAACAGAGGAAAGCTTCAAGTGAGCTTTATTACGGAGCGCTCCCGGGCGAGGTTCACTGGTTCGAGAGAAAGGGGCCAGAGAAGTCGCACCCGGGCGAGGGTTGGGCAAGATTTTATAGGGGAAGAAGGGAAAGGGGTGTGGTGAATCTGGGAGGGCGCAGGCTATTCCTTATTTGGTGGTCTCTTCGGGTATCCTGGGGGACCGTTAGTCCCACCCCTCGAAAGGCGGGAAGGCTGGGCCGGGTGGAAAGTCGCCAGGTCAGTTCCTGGAACTGGGTGGTCTGGAAATTCTCCAGGTCAGTTTCTGGAACTGGGTGGTCCGGAGAGTTTCGGTCTGCTGCAACCTGTGAATCTGATTGCGTTCCCCTGCCTCGGGCCAGTTGGCCTTACAAATATAAGAATTGATATTTTTATGGAGCTTCAGAATTTTAGAGTTAGGATATACCTGATACCTTTAAATTCCATATTCAGTCAGCATGGGGAATTAGTGATTACATGAATTTATGAAAATGCAATAAAATTTTACAGACTCTGTTTCCCTGGCAGAAACACCCCTCAGAAGGAGAACTCAAGTCGAATCTGAATGATTTCCTCTCTGTAGTATCAAGTGGATTCATTCTAGCAGATAAACCTCAATTATCACAACTAGGACATTTTCTTGAATGTACTAAAAATACCCAATCTCTATGCTGTTGATAATACCCTTTAATTGTCAGTATAGTTGTGAATCCCTGTAAGTGGAAGGAATTGCCATTTCCTTGTGGATACAGATGAATTAGGTCATCATATATAGAACAAAATACTATTTATGTATATAACTGGGATTAAAAAGCAGATGCTGGGTCTTGTGTCAAGACCCTGGGATATTTATGGGTACAAATTCAATATAATCATGAGACATAAGATATAATGTAAAAGAAATTAGCTTCCATATTAATGGGATTAGCAGAGTGCCAAGATGAGGTTGTCTCATGCAATTTGCCTGCCCCTATCAGAGAGATATTTTGCTTGAGATTTGAATTCAATCTTAAATCTTCTTATAGTATATTCTCCATTATCATTAAGGTTGTTTTTCATATGTAGAGCAAAAAATGTCCATCCTTTCTGGTTCAACAAATAAGATCAATATTGTGATGCATATTTACGTTTAAATTGACACCGTCGAATTCAAAGACCCTATCACTACTCAAGTATTCCTCTTGCTAAAAACTCTTACCTCCTTTCAATTACCATGGTTGCTGTGCTATTAGGAAAGTAATTAGTCATTTTAATAAAATGTGACTTTCTTAAAAGTTAATTATTAAATGGAAAATCATGGCTATCAGCAAAATGTTAGCTTTTCCTCCTGACATTAACTTTAAAGTTGTTATGTCTTAATAAAGGATAGCTGAATACTTTTCATGTTATGTGTTAGTTTTATTGTAATCTCCATTCTAAAATTAGATTGTTTTTTTAATCCCTAATACTAATTCAAAGACTATAAAACTACTTAAAATCACACATTCGATCTTATCTTTACTGAACAATTATGTTTACTAGTTGTACTAAAGTAAGATTTCCGGAAAAACTGGTGGACTAATAGGCATGAAATTTGTTCTATAGCTTTAAAAATAGTTAATTTTTACATTTTTGTCAAATAAAAATCTAAATTCCTTACCATTCGAAGATTTATTTCTGGTCGGTCCAGTGATTCCTAATGCATATTACGTTTAGGAAAAAAATAGTTTTTATGTAAAATTAAACACTGATTTTTCAAGCTAGTGAGAACTATTAAAAGAGAATAACAAATAAATACACTGTATCCAACTAAATTTTTCGGTTCCTGACTTTTTAAAACAACTTTACTGAGGTCTAATTTACGTGCCATAAATTCTCCCATTTGAGGAATAACAATTCAGATTCAATGATACTTCGTAAATTTATTGAGTCATGCAATCATTTTCACAATCTGGTTTTATTTACCAACACAGAGATTCAAGTAATAACCTGGTGAAGGAACCAGGTGGTAGAAATCCATGCAAAAGCAAAGTGTAGTCCTGGAGAGATGGGAAATACTTCTCCCTTGAAAAATCAACATCTAACTAATCGGAAGTTTTACTTCAGTTAATGATGCCAACTTAAAGTTTTCATTATAAAATGTAATGACCAAGTCTCACTTAAAGGTTAAAATCTAAAAATAAAATCAAATGGTAGACTTCCGCTTTCCAGTTCCTCATGTAACAAGCTTGGAAGGTGCCACTTTATCCTAACAATAAGCTGAACAGACTGGGAAATCAGCAACTCTTTGGATCTGTAAGAAAAGGAAGACAGAGGTCAAATCACTGGCCGCAAGATTGCAGTGACAGGTGACTGCAGTGAGTCAAGTCTTCTCAGAACAGAGACTCACAAGCAGAAACATTCTGCAAACCAGGTTTGGGGGGATTGTAGTTGATGAATTGCTGGAGGCTCAGTGCTGACAACTCAAGAGTTTTAAACTCTGGGAGACCCAGTCACAGGAGGGTCCCAATAGTATTGTGAGATTTACCTCCGGGGCTTGGCCAGATTCCCCTCAGACTTCCTGCAGGGAGAGGGAAAAAGAAACGTTCGAAATATACCTGGGCACTCCGTTCTTCCTAGGGAGTCCTGCCCTAAGGAGAAACTAGTTAACTAGATCCCAACCCGTTGGGTGTTATCTGAGTCTCACTGCCCCGGGGTAGGGCAACACACAACTCCAGCCATCCTATTCCACCTGAGCGGGGAGAGAAAACAAACACGGAGTTTCACAGTGCAGAGGCTCAGGCTCACTGAAGACTGCTCACAGGACTATGGAATGCGTCCCCTCCTCCCCCCTCCCCGACACCTCACTACCACGTGACTAAAGGCTTAATTACAGTAGTTCCTTTACCAGTGCATCATCTCCGACTATCAATAAAAACATACAAGGCATACCAAAAGCAAAAAACACAATTTGAAATGACAGATCAAGCATCAGAAACATATAGGGGAGGGATGCTAGGAGTTACCAGACCAGAAATTTCAATCAACTATGATTAATCCAGTGAGGGCTCTCATGGATAAAGTAGACAGCACACAAAAACAGGTGGGCAGTGTAGGAGAGGTCAGAATTCTAAGAAAGAACCAAAAACATGTTAGAGATTTAAAAAATAACAGAAATGATGAATGTGTTTGATGGGTTGGACACAACAAGGAATCTCTGATCTGGAGACTATATCAACGGAATCCTCAAACCAGAAAGCAAAAAGAACAAAAACTATAAAAGCCAGAACAGCCTATCTAAGGACTGTGGGACAATTGCAAAAGCTTTACCATACTAGTCATGGGAATACAGAAGGAGAAGAAAGAAAGGAACAGAAGAAGTATATGGAACAATAATGCCTGAGAATTTCCTAAAATTGTCAGATATCAAAGTGCAGATTCAGGAAGATCAGTGACTACCAAGCAGGATAAATGCCAAAATAATAAAAAAAAAAAAAAAAAAAAAAAAACTACACATAGCTCATAAACCATAAAGAACTTGCCTAAGCAAAAATAGGAAAACACTGATCTGTGTATTTAATATATTCCCATTTCATAAAGGTAAATTTAATTTTGCATAAAAATGTCAAACTGAAAACCTCAAAATAGTGAACAATGGTAATTTAATAACGAGAGTGCTTTTAAATTATCACATTAAAATAGAGGTGAACAAGTGTTTTATTGAGCAGTTACTGTTCTGGTTTCTGGTTTCAATGAGACCCCATGGATGTCGATAAATTAAATGGCACTCGTGCACTTTTAATTGATTCTACTTGAGAGGGATTCGTGCACCTGGTGAAATTCTAAGCAACATTTGAATAGTGTGAATCTTCAAGAATATAAATTGACACGCAGCTGCCTCCAAACACTAGTTATTAAAACAAGCTGATTCACAGAATCCTGACACCTCCACACTCGCCCAGCTTTTCTGCTTGTCATTTATTCGCTTTATAACAAAGTAGATAAAAGGAAATTAACATTTCATCTTCTAACTTGGAATTTATAGACTCTGTCAAGTGTGTCATATATTATTTAGATACCTCTATTTTAACATCTTGCATGAAACATGAGCTGAAGAAATATATAGGAATCTAAATAGGATGTTGTGAGCAGCCTCTTGTACGTGGACATTTTTCCTATAGATGTTAATTCTTAAACATTATGAATACATTTGTGTTCATTGGAATGTGATTTGTAAATAGAACTGGAAAATATGTGCAACCTTGGCTCGACTGAGTAGGAAAATCTCAAAAAGAGTTAAAAGTGTAGGTGATAATAGGAAACACAAAATAAATTGCTGTGGTATAGGTTGAGTCACAGAGAAAATCCTAAGAAGCAAGACTGGGTGCCTTGAGAAAAATACGGGCTAGTTGACCTAGACTGGATCACCTGGAAAAAAGATGTTAGGGCACAGGAAAGGCTCGATGAATGAAACAGCATAGGGACTGGCCTTATTGTCTGAACACATGGTGGAGTGCACCCTTGAAGGACTATATATTCCTAAGAATGGAAAGGTGGAATAACTTGATTGAAAATCAAAGCAGAGAAAAAATTTCCAAGAGACTACCTTTACCAGCTGAACCTAACCAAGCAAGTTTCTATGAGTAAAAATGTGTGCATTTATGGTTCATAGCACAGTTTGTCCACCAAGAAAATGGTTTCTTATGCTCTAAATAACTGCATGAAAGATAAATACTACACCTTCTAAATTTGAATTTATAAATCTGTCAATGCATAACATTGGTTGTTTAGCCACCCCCTCTATTAAAATGTGAACTGGATAAACATATAAGGAGAACTGAGAAACATTGTATTCCTTAAGGTTCGGTCTTCTCTGAAAATCCGAAGAGTGTAGAGAGAACAGTGCAGAGAGAGCTCTGCATGGAAACAGCCCTCCTGTTTCCTAACATAGGGAAATCATTTCTACTTGATTGTTTACGAGGCCGACACTGTTTACAGGCTTCAAGCATTTTAGCATTTGATTAGACAGGTATATAAAAGAAGAAAATTTAGGTGTATTGCTTGATGCTATTACTGGCTGTTTTTATACACCATTCAGGGAAATGATGGAAACGCAGTTAAATTTCAGAAATGATCTGTTATGACCCCATGAAAGGAACAGATGGCAGGTGAATTCATTCACTGGTGCTTTCAAAGGTTGACAATGACTACTCAGTTTCAGGTTCTGAAGTAAACAGTAATCTAATTACCAAAATGCCTGCCCGTTACAATGGGAGAAAGTGCAGTGGGACAGAGCATCTTCATTTTCAGTAACAGCTGCAGACACTAATCGAAACAAACGGTGCTAATTAAAACTGGAATAGAAAAGAGCAGTGACAAAAAAAACTGATTCTGTAGGATAACAACCACTGAAAAATGGACTCCATCTAACAGAGAAGTAGCCAAAGATACCATATATGCAAGAGAATGGGTGAGAGAGCCATACCTTTTATAACTCAATGAAAAGGATTAAGCAGCAGTCTACAGGTGGGAAATTCTTTCTAAGAAAAACTATATTCATTACAGAAAAAAAAAGATTAAAAAATAACACTAATTATAGCCAGAATTCCATAAGCATTAAATGAGGTCATCCGAAGGCTTTAGAAGAGCATTGGGAAGAGAGAGACTTCAAGAGAATCACACACAGAAGTTTAGAGTCTTCAATAAATATAGATGCAATGCTCAGATTCACTGAAACTGTGCTATTCAAATCATGGTTTGCAGATTGATGCTGGTCCTTCAATAAGATGAGGAATTTGTGCCAGAATTTGAAGCAACTGCGGGTAAAGCAACTAAGCATGGTGTTTACTTCACTTAAAAATATATATAGTAAGACTTTATTATGAGGAAATTAGTGTGTTGATTTACATCTTAGATGATCTCTATCGTGCTGCAGACAACTTTTAAGCAGTTATCTTAGTAGTACCTCTAGAATTCATTTTGCTTTGTTATGACGGTAATAATACTGAAATATAATGTTCCCTAAAATATAGTCTTTATTTTTAGATAGCCCATTAATACTTTAGATATTGTAGCTTTTGTCACTATAAGGATTAATTTCAAAAGCCCCGTATGTGCTGTAAACAAACAAGATGAGTGGTTAGAGGTAACACTTATTGAATACATATATCAGTTACAATCCAGTCAAGAAACAAAAACACCACCAGTATCTGAACAAGGAATTTAGAAATTCTAAACTTTCATGCAGTATAGAAATAAGAATAATTGCTTTTCAGGCGACTACAAAGAAAATAATTATGATATCTAATACACTTAATTTTATAAGAAAAAATTGACCATAAAGTTGTCGGTGTTTCTGATACTTTTAACTCCAAAGGTAAGCATCTCTGTAGAATAAATATTCAATTTCTCAGAAAACAAGAGTGACACCATTTTCAGTACTACCTCCCAAGTAAAATTTAGTAGCTATGTGATTGACGATTTTTTGAGATCTTCTACATGCCATACACTGAGATTCACATTTAATATGTAGTATCTCCCAACCTTGCAATTACTCTCCATCTGCAGTTTGCTTTAGTGGGAAAATCCTAATACATAAAGTCAATGACAATAGACCAGGCTGATCATTTCTAGATCCATCAAGGCATTCATTATATGAACTCACCATCTATGCAAAAACAATCCATGACATTGTAACTCAGTCCTTATACTTTTTAACTACCTCAGATTTTGTACTGGAGCAGATAATCTATTCATAAACAGACAACCTTCTACATATTTATTGTAAACCACCATCAAGCCATATAAAAGGAGTTTTCTATGACAGGATTTTTTGACAGAAATATCCATTATATTTAATTGATCCTCTTAGATTAGAAATTACCAAGTAAAACATGCATATAAAATGGAGCAGAAAGCAATCATTTTAATTATGCAATCATTAATTATCACCATGTATGTGTAATACCTATTCCTTAACTAAGATATGTATAGACTTGGATCACTAGGTTTTCTTTTCAAATCAGTTACTGAAGTAATATACAAATATGTAACTGATTTTCATGCTCTCATCTAAACCACACAAAAGAGTGGTGTCCACAGTTTCATAATAAAAATAGGAACACATGGGATAACTTCCTTGCTCCAATCCATTTGCCCAAGGCTCACTCTTTGTTTAAGCCCCAGTTAAATTATACCCCATCAATCCTTGTACATCAGTCCTTGACAATTTACCATCCTCTCACACTTCTTAAACATTTTTATAACTTCCTGAAAAGTTTGTACCCTACTTATCAGAATAGATCAAGAGGCTTTTAAGGCTAGGAATAATGTTATATGTCATATTGTCCCCCAAGAACCTGTGTCCTATGTAGTTCATATATAGTAACCACCACAGGACAAAGCCTTGGACAGACTATTCCCAGCTAAGCTCAAACTCAGAACCAATAGACTCTTAGATTTACATACTGACATTGAGCGGCATTGTGTGATGGGAGATACTATACTCATCATAGACAAGTGGATATTTTTTGGTTTTACCCGTAGTGATTATATGTAGCCACTGCCACAGCCATTGTAAGCACAGTACAAAGCAAGAGAACCTGTAGTGTATCGCTAGTTATCATTTTATTACATGCACTTGAAGGATAGCCGTAGAAAAAGACAGTAAATAGAGGTAATTATCTCTGTGTAATCAAGGCAAAGTGCTTCTGTATTAAGTAATAAATTCTGAGCATTTAAATCATTCCCAGAACATTCTCATAGCATTGAGGTTCCCTCAAAGTATTCCTTTATATAAAAATCGATTATCTTTTCTAAACACAACAGAATTTAGAGGAATATTTTGGAGTGTGTTTTTGATACGTATTAGGTGCTATATAAACAAGAAGATGTGTTTTTTTGTTTGTTTGTTTGTTTTTGCGGTACGCGGGCCTCTCACTATTGTGGCCTCTCCCGTTGCGGAGCACAGGCTCCGGACGCGCAGGCTCAGCGGCCATGGCTCACGGGCCCAGCCGCTCAGCGGCATGTTGGATCTTCCCGGACTGGGGCACGAACCCGTGTCCCCTGCATCGGCAGGCAGACTCTCTACCACTGCGCCACCGAAAGCAGTGTGTTATTCTTATTATTAAAAAAAAAGACACAAGGCAAATTTATTGACGTAAGATATGGGGCATCTCAACCAACCAATCAACAAAGCAAACCTAACATATTTACTGGCACCCGTCATAGCACGGATGTCCATTTACCAAGCAAACTTACAGTGTCAAAATGCACTGTGCTTTAACTGTAGCCACGGCAGTAACTGAATTACCTGGCACATCTGAAGCCTGCTGTTACGGGTTTGGAAACTTGGAAAAGACTCTATCAACCTCTGGTTTCTTTTTCATTAAAGAAATACTTGAGGATCAGAAAACAGCAGTGATCTCCAGTTTAAGCTATGCAGCTTCAGTCCCTGTACTGTTTATAGTGACAAAGTCCGTCACTGCATAGTGTGGTCTTATAAGAAATAAAAACATTAAAAACAACTTGATACCTCTCCACCATTCTGGGAAGACATCTGTGGCATGCCTGAGGAAGGTATATATTTCATAAAATAGACTATATCTCATCCCCAAATAATCTCCCCTCTGCTCTTGGGTCTTAACGTTTCCAGCTGCATGCTGGCAATATTCATAGACAGCACAAATGGACATTTCTAATCTAAAGTTGTACATTTGTCCATTCTCCACATAAAAATTCCTTTACTTCTTATATCTATGTCTATCCATATCCAGATATTTGTGTAGGTAATATATACATATATAATCACACACATTCTTAGTGCAATTGTGAAATGAGTGAATTATTCCTCGTGCAGAGACTTCTGTCTCATTTTTCTCCCCACTTTCTTCTAATTCAATGATAATAGAGTTTTAGATCTAAATATATTCTGAATCCAATTTCCACAAACTGACATTTTTTTCACCTAGAGCCCTATTCCTACCCTAAATTCTCCAGATTTGATGGAGTTCTCATAATGCTCAACTTCAATCCTAAACCGGGTACCACCTAGACTACAAGTTTCCCCAGTTAATGGAAGCACAAAATAAATGGAAATAAACAGAGGTGCTCACAGACACAGTTACAGCTCTGGCAGCTTCATGCTGAGATGCTGGAAAGGAGCTTGGTGCTGCCACTTTCACTGCCTCTATAACAGCTCCATGCAAAATAAATGCTGAAGGTTATATTTGCTTTTTGCCTTTATATATTTTTTTGTGCATGTAAAAATCATCTTTGGATTTCTTTCAGTTAGCGAAAACAGGTACTAAAGTAGGTC
Source organism: Phocoena phocoena (assembly GCF_963924675.1). Classification (NCBI taxonomy): domain Eukaryota; kingdom Metazoa; phylum Chordata; class Mammalia; order Artiodactyla; family Phocoenidae; genus Phocoena; species Phocoena phocoena. The sequence goes on from NC_089231.1 coordinate 8,573,054, forward strand.
TTTCATAAAGCCAAAGTGGGAGAGAAGGAACTTTGGAGAAGCAGGGAATAGCTGTGTCATATTTTTCCCGATTTCGAGGGTACAACAAGGCTAAAACAAACAAAAAAACATGTCTCAGAGGTGTAACTGACCTAAAATATAGGTTAATAATGTAAGTTTGGTATATTGCTTAATTCTGTCATGTTAAAGTATTTTAAAATAATTTGAGTCACAATTTATTGATGGAGCAAACACAAAAAAGTAGTTTGTTTTTTTCCCATTAAACCACCTAAATTAATTGTAGCAGGGAAAACTTCTAGCAACATAAGTATCATCACCTGTTTTTCCTTTAGTAATCTTTATCTTGTACTCCTGGGACCAAAGCCTTGGGACTGAATAGCCTTTAAAAAAAAAAAACATATTTATTGGAGTGCAATTTCTTTATAATGGTGTGTTAGTTTCTGCTTTATAACAAAGTGAATCAGCTATACATATACATACATCCCCATATCTCTTGCCTCTTGCGTCTCCCTCCCTCCCAACCTCCATATTCCACCCCTCTAGGTGGTCACAAAGCACAGAGCTGATCTCCCTGTGCTATGTGGCTGCTTCCCATTAGCTATCTACTTTATATTCGGTAGTGTACATATGTCCGTGCCACTCTCTCACTTCGTCCCAGCTCCCCATGTCCTCAAGTCCAATCTCTAGTAGGTCTACGTCTTTATTCCCGTCCTGCCCCTAGGTTCCTCATGACCATTTTTTTTGATTCCATATATATGTGTTAGCATACGGTATTTGGTTTTCTCTTTCTGACTTACTTCACTCTGTATGACAGACTCTAGGTCCATCCACCTCACTACAAATAACTCGACTTTGTTTATTTTTACGGCTGAGTAATATTCCATTGTATATATGTGCCATATCTTCTTTATCCATTCATCTGTTGATGGACACTTATGTTGCTTCCATGTCCTGGCTGTTATAAATAGAGCTGCAGTGAACATTTTGGTACATGACTCTTTTTGAATTATGGTTTTCTCAGGGTATATGGCCATTAGTGGGATTGCTGGGTCATATGGTAGTTCTATTTTTACTTTTTTAAGGAACCTCCATACTGTTCTCAATAGTAGCTGTAGCAATTTACATTCCCACCAACAGTGCAAGAGGGTTCCCTTTTCTCCACACCCTCTCCAGCATTTATTGTTTCTAGATTTTTTGATGATGGCCATTCTGACTGGTGTGAGATGATATCTCATTGCAGTTTTGATTTGCATGTCTCTAATGATTAATGATGTTGAGCATTCTTTCATGTGTTTCTTCAAAATCTGTATATCTTCTTTGGAGAAATGTCTGTTTAGGTCTTCTGCCCGTTTTTGGATTGGGTTGTTTGGTTTTTTGATTTTGAGCTGCATGAGCTGCTTGTAAATTTTGGAGATTGTCAGTTGCTTCATTTGCAAATATTTTCTCCCATTCTGAGGGTTGTCTTTTCGTCTTGTTTGTGGTTTCCTTTGCTGTGCAAAAGCTTTTAAGTTTCATTAGGTTCCATTAGTTTGTTTTTATTTCCATTTCTCTAGGATGTGGGTAAAAAAAGATCTTGCTGTGATTTATGTCATTGAGGGTTCTGTCTCTGTTTTCCTCTAAGAGTTTGCTAGTGTCTGGCCTTACATTTAGGTCTTTAATCCATTTTGAGTTTATCCTTGTGTATGGTGTTAGGGAGTGTTCTAATTTCATTCTTTTACATGTAGCTGCCAGTTTTCCCAGCACTACTTATTGAAGAGGCTGTCTTTTCTCCATTGTATATTCTTGTCTCCTTTATCAAAAATAAGGTGACCATATATGCGTGGGTTTATCTCTGGCATTTCTATCCTGTTCCATTGATCTAAATTTGTTTTTGTGCCAGTACCATACTGTCTTGATTACTGTAGCCCTGTAGTATAGTCTGAAGCCTGGGAGCCTGATTCCTCCAGCTCCATTTTTCTTAAGATTGCTTTGGCTATTCAGCGTCTTTTGTGTCTCCATACAAATTATGAAATTTTCTGTTCTATTTCGCTGAAAAATGCCAGTGGTAGTTTGATAGGTATTGCATTCAATCTGTCGGTTGCTTTGGGTAGTATAGTCATTTTCACAATGTTGATTCTTCCAATCCCAAAACATGGTATGTCTCTCCATCTGTTTGTATCATCTTTAATTTGTCTCATCAGTGTATTATAATTTTCTGCATAAAGGTCTTTTGTCTCCTTAGGTATGTTTACTCCTAGGTATTTTATTCTTTTTGTGCAATGGTAAATGGAAGTGTTTCCTTAATTTCACTTTCATATTTTTCATAATTAGTGTATAGGAATGCAAGAGATTTCTGTGTATTAATATTGTATCCTGCTACTTTGCCAAATTTATTGATTAGCTCTGGTAGTTTTCTGGTAACATCTTTAGGATTCTCTATGTATCCTGTCATAGATATGTCTCATTCTCTGTCTCATGTCATCTGCAAAGAGTGACAGCTTTACTTCTTCTTTTCCAATTTGGATTCCTTTTATTTCTTTTTCTTCTCTGATTGCTGTGGCTATAACTTCCAAAACAATGTTGAATAATAGTGGTGAGAGTGGGCAACCTTGTCTTGCTCCTGATCTTACTGGAAATGGTTTCAGTTTCTCACCATTGAAGATGATGTTGGCTGTGGGTTTGTCATATATGGCCTTTATTATGTTGAGGAAAGCTCCCTCTATGCCTACTTTCTGGAGGGTTTTTATCATAAATGGGTGTTGAATTTTATTGAAAGCCTTTCCTGCATCTATTGAGATGATCATATGGTTTTTATTCTTCAATTTGTTAATATGGTGGATCACATTGATTGATTTGTGTATATTGAAGAATCCTTGCATTTCTGGGATAAACCCCATTTGATCATGGTGTATGATCCTGTTCATGTGCTGTTGGATTCTGTTTGCTAGTATTTTGTTAAGGATTTTTGCATCTATGTTCATCAGTGTTATTGGCCTGTAGTTTTCTTTGTGACATTTTTGTCTGGTTCTTGTTTCGGGGTGATGGTGGCCTCATAGAATGAGTTTGGGAGTTTTCCTCCCTCTGCTATATTTCGGAAGAGTTTGCGAAGGATAGGTGTTAGCTCTTCCCTAAATGTTTGATAGAACTCTTCTGTGAAGCCATCTTGTCCTGGGCTTTTGTTTGTTAGAAGGTTTTTAACCACAGTTGCAATATCAGTGCTTATGATTGGTCTGTTTATATTTTCTATTTCTTCCTGGTTCAGTCTCGGAAGGTTGTGCTTTTCTAAGAATTTGTCCATTTCTTCCAGTTTGTCCATTTTATTGGCATAGAGTTGCTTGTAGTAATCTCACATGATGCTTTGTATTTCTGCAATGGGCAGTTGTTACTTCTCCTTTTCATTTCTAATTCTATTAATCTGAGGCTCTCCCTTTTTTTCTTGTTGCATCTTGCTAATGGTTTATCATTTCTGTTTATCTTCTCAAAGAACCAGCTTTTAGTTTTATTGATCTGTGTTATTGTTTCCTTCATTTCTTTTTCATTGATTTCGGATCTGAACTTTACGATTTCTTTTCTTCTGCTAACTTTGGGGTGTTTTTGTTCTTCTTTCTCTAATTGCTTTAGGTGAATGTTAGGTGCTTTATGAGATGTTTCTTGTTTCTTAAGGTAGGATTGTATTGCTATAAACTTCCCTCTTAGAACTGCTTTTGCTGCATCCCATAGGTTTTGGGTCATTGTGTTTTCATTGTCATTTGTTTCTAGGTACTTTTTGATTTCCTCTGATTTCTTCAGTGATCTCTTGGTTATTTAGTAGTATATTGTTTAGCCTCCATGTGTTTGTATTTTTTACAGATATTTCCCTGTAATTAATATCCAGTCTCATAGCATTGTGGTTCGAAAATATACTTGATACGATTTCAATTTTATTACATTTACCACGGCTTAATTTGTGACCCAAGATTTGATCTATCCTGGGGACTGTTCCATGAGCACTTGAGAAGAAAGTGTGTTCTGTTGTTTTTGGGTGGAATATCCTATAAATATCAATTAAGTCCATCTTGTTTAATGTATCATTTAAACCTTGTGTTTCCTTATTTATTTTCATTTTGGATGATCTGTCCATTGGTGAAAGTGGGGTGTTAAAGTCCCCTACTATGATTGCATTACTGTCAGTTTTCCCTTTTATGGCTGTTAGTATTTGCCTTATGTGTTGAGGTGCTCCTATGTTGGATGCCTAAATATTTACAATTGTTGTGTCTTCTTCCTGGGTTGATCCCTTGATCATTATGTAGTGTCCTTCTTTGTCTCTTGTAATAGTCTTTGTTTTAAAGTCTATTTTTTCTGATACGAGAATTGCTACTCTGGCTTTCTTTTGATTTCCATTTGCATGGAATATCGTTTTCCATCCCCTCACTTTCAGTCTGTATGTGTCCCTAGGTCTGAAGTGTGTCTCTTGTAGACAGCATATATACAGGTCTTGTTTTTGTATCCATTCAGCCAGTGTATGTCTTATGGTTGGAACATTTAATCCATTTACATTTAAGGTAATTATCGATATGTACGTACCTATTACCATTTTCTTAATTGTTTTGGGTTTGTTATTGTAGGTCTTTTCCTTCTCTTGTGTTTCTTGCCTAGAGAAGTTCCTTTAGCATTTGTTGCAAAGCTGGTGTGGTGGTGCTGAATTCTCTTAGCTTTTGCTTGACTGAACAGGTTTTAATTTCTCTGTCAAACCTGAGTGAGATCCTTGCTGGGTAGAGGAATCTTGGTTGTAGGTTTTTCCCTTTCATCACCATAAATATGTCCTGCCACTCCCTTCTGGCTTGCAGAGTTTCTGCTGAAAGATCAGCTGTTAACCCTATGGGGATTCCCTTTTATGTTATTTGTTGTTTTTCCCTTGCTGCTTTTAATAGTTTTTCTTTGTATTTAATTTTTGAGAGTTTGATTACTATGTATCTTTGCATGTTTCTCCTGAGTTTATCCTGTATGGGACTCTCTATGCTTCCTGGACTTGATTAACTATTTCCTTCTCCATATTTAGGAAGTTTTCAACTATAATCTCTTCAAATATTTTCTCAGTCCCTTTCTTTTTCTTTTCTTTTTGTGGGACCTCTATAATTTGATTGTGGATGCATTTAATGTTGTCCCAGAGGTCTCTGAGCCTGTCCTTAGTTCTTTCATTGTTTTTTCCTTTTTCTGCTCTGCAATAGTTATTTCCACTCTTTTATCTTCCAGGTCCCTTATCCATTCTTCTTCCTCAGTTATTCTGCTATTGATTCCTTCTACAGAATTTTTAATTTCACTTATTGTGTGTGTTCACCATTGTTTGTTTGCTCTTTAGTTCTTCTAGGTCCTTGTTAAACGTTTCTGGTGTTTTCTCCATTCTATTTCCAAGATTTTGGATCATCTTTACTATCATTATTCTGAATTCTTTTTCAGGTAGACTGCCTATTTCCTCTTCATTTGTCAGGTCTGGTGGGTTTTTACCTTGCTCCTTCATCTGATGTGTGTTTTCTGTCTTCTCATTTTGCTTATCTTACTGTGTTTAGGTTCTCCTTTTGGCAGGCTGCAGGTTCGTAGTTGCCATTGTTTTTGGTGTCTGTCCCCAGTGGCTAAGGTTGGTTCAGTGGGTTGTGTAGGCTTCTTGATAGAGGAGAGTAGTGCCTGTGTTCTGGTGGGTGAGGCTGGATCTTGTCTTTCTGGTGGGCAGGTCCACGTCTGGTGGTGTGTTTTGGGGTGTCTGTAACCTTATTATGATTTTAGGCAGCCTCTCTGCTAATGGGTGGGGTTGTGTTCTCATCTTGCTAGTTGTTTGGCATAGGGTGTCCAGCACTGTAGCTTGCTGGTCGTTGAGTGGAGCTGGGTTTTGGCATTGAGATGGAGATCTCTGGGAGATTTTTGCTGTTTGATATTACATGAGGCTGGGACGTCTCTCATGGACCAATGTCCTGAACTTGGCTCTCCCACCTCAGAGGCACAGACCTGACTCCCAGCAGGAGCACAAAGACCCTGTCATCCAGACGGCTCAGAATAAGAAAGAAAGAAAAGTAAGAAAGAAAGAAGGAAGGAAGGAAGAAAATAAAATAACAAAGTTATTAAAATAAAATTAATTATTAAAAATAATTTAAAAATTAGAAGAGAGCAACCAAACCATAAAACAAATCCACCAATGATAACAAGCGCTAAAAACTATACTAAAAAAAAAAAAAGTGGAGACAGAACCCTAGGAAAAAATGGTAAAAGCAAAGTTATACAGACAAAATCACACACAGAAGCATACACACACACACACTCACAAAAAGAGAAAAAGGAAGGAATATACATATATCATTGCTCCCAAAGTCCACTGCCTCACTTTGGGATGATTTGTTGTCTATTCAGGTGTTCAGCAGATGCAGGGTACATCAAGTTGACTGCCCAGATTTAATCTGCTGCTCCTGAGGCTGCTGGGAGAGATTTCCCTTTCTCTTCTTTGTTCGCACAGCTCCTGGGTTTCAGCTTTGGATTTGGCCCCGCCTCGGCGTGTAGGTCTCCAGAGGGCGTCTGTTCTTCGCTCAGACAGGACAGGGTTAAAGGAGCCGCTGATTCAGAGGCTCCGGCTCACTTAGGCCGGGGGGGGGGGGCAGGGGGGGGGTTGGTGGGAGGGGGCAGAGGGGCATGGAGTGCGGGGTGGGCCTGTGGCGGCAGAGGCAGGCATGACGTTGCACCAGCCTGAGGCGCGCCGTGCGTTCTCCCAGGGAAGTTGTCTCTGGATCCCGGGAACCCAGCAGTGGCAGGCTGCACAGGCTCCCAGGAGGGGCGTTGTGGAGAGTGACCTGTGCTCGCACACAGGCTACTTGGTGGCGGCAGCAGCAGCCTTAGCGTCTCATGCCCATCTCTGGGGTCCGTGCTTTTAGCCGCGGCTCACGCCCGTCTCTGGAGCTCCTTTAAGCAGCGCTCTGAATCCTCTCTCCTTGCGCACCAGGAAACAAAGAGGGAAAAAAAGTCTCTTGCCTCTTCAGCAGCTCCATACTTTTTTCCCCGGATTCCCTCCCTGCCAGCCGTGGTTCACTAGCCCCTTCAGGCTGTGTTCACGCCGCCAACCCCAGTCCTCTCCCTGCGCTCTGACCTAAGCCCCAGCCTCGGCTCCCAGCCCCGCCCGCCCTGGTGGGTGAGCAGACAAGCCTCTCGGGCTGGTGAGTGCCGGTCGGTACTGATCCTCTGTGCGGGAATCTCCCCGCTTTGCCCTCTGCACCCCTGTTGCTGTGCTGTCCTCTGTGGCTCCGAAGCTTTCCCCCTCCACCACCCGCAGTCTCTGCCCACGAAGGGGCTTCCTAGTGTGTGGAAACCTTTCCTCCTTCACGGCTCCCTCCCACTGGTGCAGGTCCCGTCCCTATCCTTTTGTCTCTGTTTGTTCTTTTTTTCTTTTTCCCTACCCAGGTACGTGGGGAGTTTCTTGCCTTTTGGGAGGTCTGAGGTCTTCTGCCAGCGTTCAGTGGGTGTTCTGTAGGAGCTGTTCTACATGTAGATGTATTTCTGGTGTATCTGTGGGGAGGAAGGTGATCTCCATGTCTCACTCTTCCACCATCTTGAAGCTCCTCCTCTCCTTTTTCTGAATAGCTTTTTATAACCAAATCACATCAATTATATGGAGATACTTTATTATTAAGGATGTAACAGAGTCAAGTCGGAAAATGTTGATTTAGGAGCATTATGTATATTCAGAATCAAAGGCACATGTGTGTGCTTAGTGAGCATTGCAATTTAAGTTTGGATTTTGGTGTTGGTCACTTATTTAATCTGGAAACTGGAGAACGGAGGGAAAATATATTCTCTTACATCAGGATATATAGAAACATGGTAATAAGTGCAAATAATTGAAATATTTACAGTATTCTTCCAGTTCTTCATGTGTATAGTTTTATTCCCAGAAGAATGTAAGGTGAATTCATAACGTTTATCTCTAGATATAAAAATCAGGTTCTATTAAATTCAGCATTTTTTTGCCAAGTATCAGATATCTTAAATGCTAAAATAACATTGTTTAAACTATAATTAAAATTTGAGCAACATGATTTAATTTCACATTAATTTATATATTATCGGACATGTTGAAACAGCAATGAAGTTTAAAGGATCCAATATCTATTACAAGAAAATGAAGGAAACGTCTTAAAAAGAGAATGATTAATATTATGGTTATTATTAATTTGTACTTATTATTAAAAAAGGATATAACCTGAGGAAGATAACCCCCAAATCATTAATTCTGTCTTCTGTCATGTGCACCCATAGGTGTGTACTTTGTAAACTCCTCTTATTGGCTTCTATTCCTTAATTTGATTTATTTTAAACATTTATGTAAGATAGAAGATATTGAAATACAAAGGATAAAATAAACTTCCTTAAGGTTATACTTCATTTGTTGATTCAGCTTATGTCCAAATACATGGTGATTGTTACAAAATGGTGATGACTTTGTTTAATTAAATCTCTGGGAAGAATGTTCTTTGCAGCTAAGCCGTTTACAGACCTGGGTTTGGAAGAGAGCGTTTAGTAATAGAAAAGGTGTTACACAGTTGACCCTTGAATGACATGAGTTTGAGCTACATGGCTCCAATTATACAGATTTTTTTCCCAGTAGTAAGTGCTACAGTACTGCATGATTGGTCGTTGGCTGAATCTGCTGATGTGGAGGGCCAATTATAAGTTATACATGATTTAACTCAGTGGATGGTTGGTGTCCCTAAACTCTGCATTGTTCAAGGTTCAACTGTATTTACAAACAGCCTGATTATAACCCCAAACACACAAGTTCAGGCCCAGTGTTCTGTGCATATTTCTGTCACATTTTACTGAAAGTGTAAGATTATATGTCTTCTTATTCCTCTAGAATATGAGTTCCAAAAGCATCAAAATTTGTCACTATTTGTTCACTGTTCGTTCCCTAGTGTCTAGAAAAAAAATCTTGGCTTATTGCAGTCTCACAACAGTTAATAGCAGGATGAATGAATGAATGAATGGAACGTATTATGAATTACTCTTAAAGCAGATGCTTCCCACATCTATTAGTAAGTGTCTAATAGATGTTTTCTGAGCTGATTCTGTCTCTTTTATCCAAACTGCAGAATCCCAGGTTGATTACCAAATATGTATTGAGCAGGACATTAAAGCACAGATTTAATTAAGTTTGTTTACTTACTTAATTGTTAATTTGTATTTCTCAGGAAAATTCTGTTACATATAATGTGTTTTTTATTATAAGAGATGCTGTTGAATTAGATATCTATTACTTATTTTCTTAGTGCCATCAATTCATCTGTTTTAACCTCTAAATTGGAATGAGTAACTATTAAAATTGACATTTTACAAATGTGTTATAAGAACTAGATTTTAAGTGTTGAAAGAATTTATATATATATATATTTATTTAGTGTCAGCTTTACCAACTTTTTAAAAACTATTTACTCTAGCTGGGAGAATAGAAAATATATATTTGGGAAATTAGGAAAAGATATATAAAAAGCACTGGCAACATTTTGATTCCAATATTGGAAGATAAACATAACGAGTAGAGGGGGATTGTGCAAGTTCATTGTCTATGTTCAAAAACTGGGTTTCCTGCTGATGTCCAGCTCCATATACTTTAAACAACATGTCTGTAGCCAAATTATGCTTCTGAGCCAAGCAAATACTGCAGTGGAAAAGTCATTCTGCAGAAATAATAGTACCTTAACTTTCTCTTCTCTGGGTGAGTTAATGCCATGATGTGGATACCTTCCCCATTTAGATAAGAGAAGATAAAGGAAATTGTATTGCAATTTTACTATTTCCTTTGTCACTTTGAATAAAATCCATTAATGCTTGGGCTTTTACAAAGATGTCCTATGTGAACGAAAAATATAGCCAGGTTATTAACCGAACGTAATTGCCTGGTGATAACAGATTCTCTATTTGACACTTATTTAACTTCAGAAAGCTATCAATTAGGACACCACATTTAAAGCAAGTGGGAGAATTATGCACGGACAATTTTATCAAAAAGGTGACATTTGCATAAAATAGTACATATCATTTTTAGAATACCAAAGTCCTACTTTAGTATTGTTTAAAAATGAAAGAACTTAATATCTTTTTTGTGTGTGTCCCCAAGTGCCAAAAGGCATGAGCTAGCTAAACATGCCAGAGCCTCCAATGCTGTGTGGAATATATATCCACACAATCATTTACCCCTTATTCTGGTGAATCTGCTCAAACAATTCAGATGATGCCAATAAAAGTGTGTGTGTGTGTGTGTGTGTGTGTGTGTGTGTGTGTTCTAAGCGTTCCTAGTAATGAAACATACTAATTAGAACATTGAAAGTGTCTTTGGCTTTAGAAGTCAGATATCTAATTTTGAAGTCTAGGATCCAGAGCATTTTGTGTTCAGAGACATCATTTATATTTCGATTCCTGAGAGGGAGGCAGCAGACATTGATGGAAGGACACTGACTGGTAAAAACCTAAGCCCAGAACATTAGCTCTATGGAATGACTTTTTAAAAGTTTTGAGGGATTCCTCTGTGACAGGCACTTTTCTAAACACATAACAAATATGATATCATGAATTTAGGTGATCTTTCTAAGTGTGAGTTTCTTCTTTTGTAAACATGTGTAATATATACGTTAGGGGAGACATTCTGAGTCGTACTCAACGTACTTCTTCCTCTTTGCACTTGTTTTATTTCCCATGGAACAGGGAACTTAATCTGACCAGCCTGTTGGGCAAACTCCATATTCAATAGACACATTATACTTTCAGAGATCAGTTGAGATTATGATTACTCTTCCACTTTTGCCACGCCCTCTCTTTATTGTTGCTTTTTTATGACCAGGCATCCTGCTTATCATTGGATAAACTGTGATGAGCAAGATGTGTGCTCTGTGTTCTCATGGTCTTGGGGTCTCTGTCTCTGTCTCTCTCTTACAATCAGAATTGGTTAATTGACCCCTGAACTGTTTCTCTGGGACAGACCTGGCATTAATCTTTCTTCTCTCCATTCCACTCAGTAACAAAAGGTGAAGGCCACTGCTTCTGCTCTTTTTACTCTCCATGGGCCAGACCATGAAAAACAAATCTGAGAATCCTTATCTTGGGTGAAATGAACAAAAATGAAGAAATACCTTAATAAATATTTTACACTTGAAATTGGTAGCTTTCTCAAGCCATAAAAATTAAATGGGCAACATTTCTAAGCATTAGTTTGAGATACATTTTATTCTAAAATCATTTTCTATTATGTTTTCCTCTTCAAATCTAATTTCGGATTGATACAATACTTTCATTTTCTCTAAGAGAGCTAATAGGGTCTGTATTTTTGCAGCTGAAAAGCTTTAGACTTGAACAAACAGGGAAGTATCTTCTGGAGATACCTAGAAGAACACCTCAGAGTCTTGTACAGAACAGCTCCCAAATCTGAAAGAAGTTGGTGGCAACTTCCAGAACTGATGAACATTCTAACGTATGACCGTTAGGGTAGCTTAGAACTGCAAACCATTCCAGCCTGCCTATTTGGGGAGGAAGCATCCCTTCTTCTTTTCCCAGAAGCCTCTGGAGAGATGCCTAGCCCAAACATAGAAGCAGAATGATCTGTGACCTCCACCACATGCCTTTAATTTTCTATCCATCCAACCGCATGCCCTACTATTCCTCCGACATCACATTGAAACTATCTCTTGTCCCCTTGTCATGCTTCTGCATTCTCTCCTCTTCTCTTTGCTAAAGGTCCCATCTTTTCATTTACCCAAAACTTTTTGACACTTAAGTGCCCAGCCCCATCTCACCTTCTCCACAGATCCTGTCCAAAACTATCCATTCTACCTAGATCATTCTCTGAATTCCCACAACACATATTCCATAGATTTGCCACACAATAACCTATTTCTCTGTGATACCTCTTCTCATTCTGCCTTGTGGCAGAGTTGCTTGAATGTGAATGAAATTTATACACCTGTATAACTCCTCTTTTCTACCAGCAAAGGAGCCCCTTGAGTGATTCAAGTGAGTGTCTTGAACATAGTTCTACGGCACCGTGACACTATTGATGGTAATTTTAAATTCGTGATTCCAGACAGCATGTTTCCAAGTTTTTTGGATAAGCCACCTTCGCTATTTATGTCACATGTGAGAATGGGGCACAAGCTCTCAGAGTCAACTAGGAACAGAATTGATGCATGCCTGTCAATTATACACTAGGATAATATAATTCTTTAAATACTAACAACAAGAACTAACATTTATTGAAAAGGGACAATGGGCCAAACTATTTCCCACTTTTAGGGTGAGGAATCGAGGTCACACAAGCCAAGGAGGAGGCAGGGGCCGGTCTCAAACTCAGGTCAGACTTTCTCCAAAATATTTTCTTCTCCTTAACAATAGTTATCGAATAGGGAATACACGTGTTGATTGATAGGACACAGGGCACCAAATCTCCTGCTAACACTTCAGTTCACTAGATCTGTCTAATATCCAAGATGATTTTTACGCTATTGGCTATTACTAGTGGCTGCATGGACAACTATTATTAACCCAGTTTTGTAGATGAGGAAACTAAATGATCTAATCGCCAAAGCATATGTCTACTCTGACTTCTCAGTCTAAGATCTTTCCATGATTCTATGTACTTTTTCCAACAAATTGAAGTACTTCCTGCACTTCAAAGGCCTTTCCCAACCCTGCTTACCTGGTGATTGCCCCTTCATCCCCAAAGACTAGCCAGTTGTCACTTTTATTATGTAGTTTTCCTGAACACTTTCTCTACAGAGAATGTGTTTTATTTATTTTTGTATTGTCAGCATACAGCAATTCCATAATAAGCTCTTTGGGTTAAAAATGATCCTGTAATTTCAATGTTGTATACTTATTTAAAGTTAACATTTCTTTTTTCTTATTTATTTTTGTGGCAAAATCTTTTCTTAGTCATAACTTTGGAGTTTAGATGATGAGGGCTGTTTTTTCCTTTTAAACATGACTAGCATTTTATTTAGGCATATTTTTCCTCAGTGAGAAACAGTAGAAATTGGCATCATACCAAGTAGGCTGATTCAGCAAGAATGCACCTGGCAAACTCAAATAATTTTGCTTCATACTTTTTGATTTTCTGCTGTGAAAAGCTACAATAGGTCACATAGTAGCTAGAGAGAATGATCATGCAAATTTGATTTTAACTCTTAACTGTCTTATATCAACTATGTTGATTCTTTTGTCAATATAGAAGACTTAGTATCTCTTGGCTGTATGAGTCGTGTAAGCAAGACTCCTATTTTATTTTAATTATCTCCCTGTATACGTTCCTCCCTTTTGTAGAATTAAAACTTAAGCCTGCACGCATGAGTCAATGGTTTGGCCAGATCATTATCAGTAGCTGATTTTAAATATAGAAACACTGTTTATAAATATAGGATTAAATTCAATAAGAGACCATGCTTTAAAATACATTTATACAGGCATATTCTTTTACTTTCTTTTTTTAACATCTTTATTGGAGTATAATTGCTTTACAAGTTTGTGTTAGTTTCTGCTATGGAACAAAGTGAATCAGCTATATGCATACATATATCCCCATATCCCCTCCCTCTTGCATCTCCCTCCCTCCCACCCTCCCTATCCCACCCCTCTAGGTGGTCAAAAAGCACCGAGCTGATCTCCCTGTGCTATGCAGCTGCTTCCCACTAGCTATCTGTTTTACATTTGGTAGCGTATGTATGTCAGTGCCACTCTCTCACTTCATCCCAGCTTACCCTTCCCCCTCTCCATGTCCTCAAGTCCATTCTCTACGTCTGTGTCTTTATTCCTGTCTATACAGACATATTCTAAAAGTCAAAACCCTAAAGAATATTATCTATCATAACTGTACATAATATTTCAAATATTTTCACCAGCTCTTGGCTGAGATATAAGAGCGATTCTTTTCCTCAAAGTAATCAACAGCAAACTAAAATGTACTGGGTTCCTTCAATGTCCTAACAATTATGCTAAATTTTATATATTTTTACACATTTCACTGTCAAAATAATTCAATATAATAGATATAATATTCATATTACAGATACAGAAGCAGGAGCTAAGAATAACTTCTCAAAGTCATACATCTTCTAAGTAATAAATAGCTGTGTTGGACTCCGAAATCTATGCTTGCTTTATGTCCTCAGTTTATTAGCGAAAATGTGATACAGTTGTGAGACTATTAGAAAAATTTTTATTTGTTTCATGAGCATAAAGATGGTGACTCAGATTCTTCTTTTGGAAATATGACCCTTAAAACGGTCACATAACATAAACACCATCCCTCAAAGCCCCATTGTTTCTTTGCTGGAGGAAGTACAAATGTGATTAAAAATTCTTGGTTAGCAATACCACCAATAGTGCTGAAAGTGACAATGTGTATGTCACAGAACAAGACTGAGGAAATCACAGTCTCAACAATACTAATGACTTAATTGTTAGGAGTGCTTGCTTAACATTTCCAAACAGAAGTGAGTATGGAATGGTGGCTTATAAAATTAAACCTTTCAAGGTTAGTTTTTGTTTGTTTGTTTTAAAATGTGTGTGAGCGTGTTGATAACATTGAGAGGGACTTCATGTTGGCATCGAAAATAGCAGGTCACTCTGCCGCAAGAAAGGGAGGATTTATATTTGGCCAATGGAAAAGAACGTTGATATATATTTTGGTATTATACTACTGAAGAAAAAATGTCAGGTGGTCAAATTTTGAATAAGCAAGCCAATCTTCGGTTTATGGTCCTTAAAAAGTGCTCAATAATACCACAACTAATAAAGTTATTTATAATTTTTATCAATAATAATTCAAAACTTCTCTGGCCAAAACCCATTGACTTCCAAAATTCCTTTTGCAAGAAAAACTTAACCTGCATATAAACTGCATATAATTTAATTATTTTGCTGTTTTATTTTTTAAAATCTGTAGTGTAACTTCCTTGATAAAACTTTATGCTTTTAAGTAGATCATATATAAAAATAATATGTGAAATTTCAAAAATAAACATTAAATGCGTAAATTAATGCAAACCATCAAGGATTCACAATGTAAAGGATAAAATACCATCTCTTAAAATTACTAATCATAAGCCTGTTTATATTTTAACAGTTTTAAGATATAAACTGTTTATATTTTAAGTTAAAATTTCAAGGAAGAAAATCATTATGCAACCTTAATGTCGAAAGACTATACATTTTTTTAAAAAATAAATCATTTATTTATTTATTTATTTTTGGCTGTGTTGGGTCTTCGTTGCTGTGTGTGGGCTTTCTTTCTCTAGTTGCGGTGAGGGGAGCTCTTCGTTGCGGTGCTAGGGCTTCTCATTGTCGTGGCTGCTCTTGTTGCGGAGCACGGGCTCTAGGCGCGCAGGCTTCAGTAGTTGTGGCATGTGGGCTCAGTAGTTGTGGCTTGCGGGCTCTAGAGCTCAGGCTCAGTAGTTGTGGCTCACGGGCTTAGTTGCTCCATGGCACGTGGGATCTTCCCAGGCCAGGACTCGAACCCGTGTCCCTTGCATTGGCAGGCAGATTCTTAACCACTGCACTGCCAGGGAAGCCCAAAAGACCATATACATTTTTGTATTTTTAAATATTAAATGTATTTTGTAGGTTTACAAGCAAGGTAAACAAAATCATAGGTGAGACGCTAAGTCTAATTTTAATTGAGGGATGACAGGTTGTTTGCAGCTCTGAGAAAATATTCTGAATCAAAAGTAGATTTCCTTAATTCAGTGGCTACAGTGTCACAGGGATACCTCTCATAAAAATAAAACTGAGCATCAGATTTCCCACTATTCTTCCTCACGTGGCAGAGTCTTTATACTAGGGCCCAGGGTTGTAGTGCAACAAAATGAGTATAAAATGAGCCGTAGAGACTGGTAGAAATGTGCTTGAAAGTTGGGCCCACGATGTTCTACCCATCTATAACTGGACAAGTTCCAGTACATGTGTGAACTTTGATTTGTTTGTCTACATAACATAGATAATAACCGTACCCCAGGAAACTCACCAAGTGCAGTGGACAGCACACAGAAGGAGTTAAATAAGGATGCCTATTTTTAAAGTCTGTTGCAAAGTGGTATTGTTATATAATGAAGTCACCTTGCTGCATAGGCATTTCATGCCTATGGTAGGTGTGAAAAGCATACAGAGGACTAACTAGGTTACCAGGCAAATTCTTAGTATGAAACCTTGTTCCCAAACCTTGGCATATAAATACATTTTTTGTGAGTCTTTCTAGTAGAATACTTATAAATATACAGTGAGCTTTATGCTTGTATTTGGCATGTGTAGCTGGAGACAACTTCCAGAAACACCTTTGGGTCACCTCAACTCATCATTAAGTGATCTAGTGGGAAGGCAGAGAAATGGAAGCCATGATTATCCATTGGGTAAACAATATACACGTATATAATCAAATACCAAGTCAACCGTACTCTGCTTTCAAAGCAATATATGAACAGCCTTAAAGTCATTTAAATATATGAATGTGATATGCCACATGATATAGGACATAATATCTGCTTTTCCAAGCAGAATAAGGTGATTAAAATAATTCAGTTGGGGGGCTTCCCTGGTGGCACAGTGGTTGGGAATCCGCCTGCTGATGCAGGGAACACGGGTTCGTGCCCCGGTCCGGGAAGATCCCACATGCCGTGAAGTGGCTAGGCCCGTGAGCCATGGCTGCTGGGCCTGTGCGTCTGGGGCCTGTGCTCTGCAACGGGAGAGGCCACAGCAGTGGGAGGCCCGTGTACCGCAAAAATAAATAAATAAATAAATAAATAAATAATTCAATAGGATAGAGCCATGGTACCCTTCATAAAACAGGATAGAAAATGAGATAATAACAATAAAGTTAATTATTGAGATACTAATATAAATCATTGAACATACAGAAAAACTCTCGACAGTTGAACATAACTTCACCTGAATTCTTAGGTTATCTTAAAAGAGAAAAATCTTTGCATAGGGGAACATTATTTGACACTCATGATCTACAAATAGTGAAGCTGGAAAGGTAGCAATTCCATAGGGCAGAGACAAAAACAGAACCAGGGTAACAATCACAAAATGGACAGTATTTAAGCTTTTCTATTCCACTTCTAAACTTTGCAAGATGACAGTCTTCTAGCCAAAGGTATCACCTAAAATAAAAGAAAAATGATTGTTAATGCACATAAGAAGCCAAAATAATAACAAAGTAGACAGAACTATAATTTCTTTCCTTTATTGCCTTCATGAGTCAAGGTAAAACTAAATTTTGCTATAGCTTTAGCATGTTTGCACTCACAGGAACAACTACTATCCCATCTAGAAAACATTCTCCCACAGGGAATCTGGCACAAATACCCCACAGGACACTGCTGCATAGATTAGCTTATAATTATCCATTTTGTAGATAAATATATTTATCTTTGGATTTTAGCTCTCTCTAAAATCACACATCAGAACAAAACATAATCTTATGCATACATACAACAGACTACTTGAACTTCTGAATACGTCATACAGGCAGGAGTAAAGCTAATAGTCAGAAGATGTGCCTGGAACCCTGCAACAGAGGTGCTGTGAGTTCTAGCTGCATTGAGAGAAGAAATGCATAAATGCAGAGGCAGTGGTACCAGAACATGGCAGGAGTTTGTTCACCTACACTTCTGGCATCTCTTTTTTGGACCTCAAATGATGGTTATATTGAGCTCAAACCTTAATTGGCATTTTGCAGACTCTTTGATACCACTCTGTTTAATGCTGGTGCTGAGAGGTAAGACAGGAGTAGAACAAGGAATGTTGGATTTAGGGAAGATATTGCTATGGTCTGAATGTTTGTGGTCCCCAAAACTCACATGCTGGAATTCTTTTTTTTTTTTTTTTTTTTGGCGGTACATGGGCCTCTCAATGTTGTGGCCTCTCCCGTTGTGGAGCACAGGCTCTGAACGCACAGGCTCAGCGGCCATGGCTCATGGGCCCAGCTGCTCCGTGGCATGTGGGATCTTCCCAGACCGGGGCACGAACCCGTGTCTCCTGCATCGGACTCTCAACCACTGCGCCACCAGGGAAGCCCCACATGCTGGAATTCTAAGGCCCATTGTGATGTATTAGAAGATAGGGCCTTTGGGAGGTGATTAGGGCAGGAGGGTGGAGCCCTCATGAGTGGGATTAGTGCCCTCATAAAAGAGACTCCACATTGCTCCCAGCCCCATCCACTCCATGAGGATATAAAAGGAAGTCTGTCATTGAAAGACAGCCTTCCCCTGACCATGTGGGCACCTTCATCTTTGACTTCCAGCCTCCAGAACTGTGACAATTTTTTTTTTTTTTTTTGGTTTATAAGCCACCCAGTCTGTGGTAATTTGTTATAGCAGCCTGAACAGATTAAAACAGACATGGAGGTGGGACTGTTGAACATATTTTCAGAAATGAAAGCAGAAGGAAAATGGGATAGGATACAATTTAAGCTAACTGGTCTTCCTAGCCCCCCAGGACAGAAACAAACAAGAAAGGGGGAAAATGATGTATTTTTAATGATATTAATGTTTTGTCAATTTCAATTTTTACCTTGATTCTTTACTAATTTTCACTTTAGATAGAAGAAAACTCATTGTTGCTAGAATTTGTTTTAACACTAAATAAATAGGATCTTTTGATACAAGAAATGTTTAAGTATTTCTGATGTTAAGGCTATATATTTTGGACAAAGGGAATAAAACTTAGAAAGGGATGAGTTTTTTCTCTGAAAAATAATTTCTGTATGCTCAGTCATGACACAATGTAATTTCCTTACAGATGGGAGCTTCCCTTCTGAAGACATTAAAACACATTGAGCAGATTCTCACCCATAATAAAAAGCTATCAGAAGGTCTAACTGCAGTAATATACTTAAGGAAATAGATAAAGCATCATTTCCTTTGCAAGCTTAGTATGTAAGAATCGGGAATAGTTTCTTGCTTCATGGTTCTGAACATAAACACCATTTCCCTTTACAAAAAAAGCATACGAAGAAAAAAATTAAACATCCCTTTTCAAAAAAGTTTTTAGTGGTGGACATGAGTCTTGAAATGAATGTTTTACTTCCCTTGAATTGTGAAAACACTCTCATGGAATTTGAAAATAATTATTTCAGTGAAAGGGTGTAGAGCTCCTGAACTTGCATAATTTCCCATAAGAAAAATCAGAATTATGTAAGTATATCATTCCAAATCCAGTTGGCCTTGAGGCAGTGCCTGGGAAGAAATAAGGATGCAGTGAGCCACAAAAATCAGGTTAGCCTCAAAGTCTACTCGTCCCCGGCAATCTTACTTCAGTGACGACTTGGAGTCACACCAAAGTGCATAAACTATCCATGGTGTTGAAAGGATTTAAAGTGAAAAGCAGTAGAATATTTTACCAAAAACCCAAGCACAGAGTAAGAAAATGAAAGGGAAGAAATTCACTACATTAAAAGCAAGAGAGGTTGAATAATATGCAGCTAATTTGGCCTCGGCCTTCAGTGAAGCCGAATGATTTGTGGAAGAAAACAAAATTAGCGGTGAGGCTAGGATTATTTGAATGAATACTCTACATCTATCAAATTATTCGTATGGATGGTCATTTTTCCTTTCCAAACAAAGATCCCCGGAAAGAATTTTTAGAAGCCCTTTAGATTTTCCTGGCCAAACTATAGTTCTTAGCTATGATATTTTTATATTATTGCAAATAATAGAAACCATAAAGTAGCTTCTACTCTCACACTATTGTCTATACAGTATCCTGATACTTCCTGTCAAAATAGCATGGAATCTTATTCACATTTGCATCTATTTTTGGATGCCTTGCCACCCCCACACACACATACTGACTCACTAACACACCCAAGCATCAGTGACTGTATCTGTCTCCTCTGCCTCTAGAGTATTCTTTTTTTTTTTTTTTTTTTTTTTTTTGCGGTACGCGGGCCTCTTGCTGTTGTGGCCCCTCCCGTTGCGGAGCACAGGCTCTGGACGCGCAGGCTCAGCGGCCATGGCTCACGGGCCCAGACGCTCCGCGGCATGTGGGATCTTCTCAGATCGGGGAACGAACCCGTGTCCCCTGCATCGGCAGGCGGA
Source organism: Phocoena phocoena (assembly GCF_963924675.1). NCBI lineage: Eukaryota > Metazoa > Chordata > Mammalia > Artiodactyla > Phocoenidae > Phocoena > Phocoena phocoena. Next base: position 8,593,123 of record NC_089231.1, read on the forward strand.
CTCTCAACCACTGCGCCACCAGGGAAGCTCTAGAGTATTCTTAATAATGAAAAATTAGAGCAGAAATTTATATCCATAGATGTTTATTGCATTAATATGTACAATATTTAAAGATCTGAAAGGAGAAAAATGTTTAACAATAGAAAATAACTTCAAATAATATAATCATACGTTAGAATATTATGAATCCATTAAAATGGTGTTTTAATAATTTTAAATAGCAAAATATTTAAAACAATTTTGAATAAAAAGCAGGGTCAAATCCGCATAGACATCATAATTGTGGTTATACTATATACATAATCATGTAATTAACATATAGGTATATATTTAGCATATGTATGAGACAGAGAGAGAGAGAGTGTGTGTGTGTGTATCCCCAGAGAGAGGTTGTGTAGAATGGACATTATATATATGAGTTTGGACTCCAGAGTCATGCTGCCTGAATATGAATCCCAGTTTTGCCATTTAATAAGCAAATTACTTAACCTCTCTTTTCCTCAATTTCCTCCTTTGTGAAATGGTGAAAATAAATATATGGTTGATGTTGAGATTAGATGGGTGAATTCTACTTAGAACAATGCATAACAGATAGTATATAATTTTTAGCTCTTATGATCATCTAAATATATACACACATTATAAGTACACAAAATGAACCTATGCACACACACAGACAATTGCAAAACTCTGCAAAATCGAGCAAAATGTTATCAGTATTTCTGACGTTTGAGATTGTGGATAACTTTTGTGTTTACGTGTTTTTTTGTTTTCCAAGATTTTCTGGAATGAGCAAATCATACTTTTATAATCAGAGATAAATGTTTGCATGGTATTTAAGAACAGATGGATTGAGTTACACACACATAATGTGCTTAAAGTACAATACTGTATTAAAAACACAGTGCTGCTTAAAGCATTGCTCAGCCCCTAGGATGACTTCCAGAAACATTTATTAAATTAATATAAATGGTAATTGAGGAATTGGACATAGTAATTAGTAACTAGAGAATATTTAGCCCAAGAGTTTTGCAAGAAAGGAAGATTAAAAAAAAAAGTGAAATCGTAGAAGAAGGTAATATCTGTCTAGCAAAGTTTGGGTTTTATAATTCTAAGACTTAAGTATACATTTTCTAGGCAGCATTGAAGAAGCCAGTACAAAAAGAAACTTAGAAAATCTATGAAGAGAGAAAATAAGCTTCATGGCCAAATTTAGACTCCAGAAAAGCTAGGGAAAATCAGAGCAAATGGGATAAATTTGTTTTAAAGAGGAAAAACTTTTACATGATCCTGGAATAAGGAATGTAGGGCTGCGTGTCGGTATGTAAAAGTTTGTGTTTTAAAAAGCAAAACAAAAAAAAAATCCTTTTTTAATTTTTTTGAGGAAACTTCATACTGTTTTCCATGGGGGCTTCACCAATTTACATTCCCAGCAACAGTGTACTAGGTTTCTTTTTCTCCACATCCTTGCCAACACTTATTATTTCTTGTCTTTTTGACAGTAGGCATTCTGACACGTATTTGTTGATATCTCATTGTGGTTCTGATTTGTGTTTCCTTGATAATCCAGCAATTCTATTTCTGGGTATCTATCCAAAGAAAATGAAAACAGTAATTCAAAAAGACATATGTGCCCCAATGTTCATAGCAGCATTATTTGCAATGGCCAAGATATGGAAGCAACCTAAGTGTCCATCAACAGATAAATGGATAAAGGTGTGATACACACACACACACACACACACACACACACACACACACGCACACACAATGGAGTATTACTCAACCATATATAAAGAATGACACTTTGCCATTTATGACAACATGGATGGATCTGGAGGATAGTATGCTTAGTGAAATTAGTCAGACAGAGAAAGACAAATGGTGTATATTTTCACTTATATGTGGAATCTAAAAAACAATACAAATGAATATCACAAACAGAAACAGATACAGAGAACAAACTGGTGGTTAACCAAAGATGAGAATGAGTGCAAGGGGTGGGCAAGATAGGTGAAGGGGATTAAGAGGTACAAAGTACAAGGTATAAAATAAGTTAAAAGGATGTAATATACAGCACAGGGAATATAGCCAATATTTCATTGTGAAGAGTTAGACACTTACCCTTGAAATCAAGGCCATTTCTCTTGTCTTTAGAAATCACTGTGGGTACAAAAATGGGGAGATATTCCCTTAAACAGATAAAATGCCCTGCTTTCACATTCTGAAGCATATTTCTATGTAAAGATCTAGCAGTGAACTAAGATATTATAAAAAAAAATGATGAGGATAATATATAGAGTAGTATTTAGAGGATATAAGTAAATCAGAATACCATGTAAGACAAAAATATGAATGATAAATTATATTAATCCATCTTAAGTTATATATATACTACATACATAAAGATCTTTAGTTAAGTCTATATCTTTTACTTGCTTCCTCTCAGTTATTTTCACCAAATTCTACTTAACTTTTATATGTTAAAAGAATAGAAGTAATGACCACATGTGTATGTATATTTCTATATGTCTGAAAACAGAACATTTAAAAGTGTTCTAGGTAGCTGCATTAAGAATTCTCTTAAAAGTGTAGCTCCACTATGACTGTGATTGTGAGTTACTTAGCTATACTATAAAATAGCAGTTAGGTAAGATTTAATGTAAAATGTGGTTTTTCATTCATGAGGTTGGTGAAATTTGGTTTCAATATACTTTTCCCACTGTACAATGAAAAAATAAACAATCACAGGATGGTGTCATATTTTATAATCTCATTCATGAAAATAAGAAAGGATTTAGAAATATATAAACTACATAGAAAAGCGCAGATTTGTTCATTCACATTGAAATTTTTCTTCTCTAAACCAAAATAAGAGGAAGATGAAGAAAATCTATTGAGAAACAATATAAATCAATATTAAATGCAAATAAATATGTAAGGTGATTACCAGCTCATTTTTTTGTAAATAATGCAAGCACATGCGTACATACACGACCCCCAAGAAAAATTAGAATGTTTGTTTGCTATCTTGGAATTCCATCTTTTAAAATGTCAAAGCTTTCCTATTAAAATATTCACCTTGCCTCCAAAACTTAAATATAAGGCTTTACTAACAGCATTTGGATTCTGGACTCAGAAACAAAAGAACAGAAATTGTTCTTCTATTTCTATAGGTCTTGTAGATAATATTACATTTTCCACCCGAATAGTATATACTTCAAAGATTCATTAACTTACAAGTCTAGAAAAATTGGCAAACTGACATTAGGATAACATTTCCTTGTTTCTACTCCGTAAAATGTCTTATTCAGTTTCCCCACCAAAAAAATTACCTTTTGCAAATTGGAAATACACAGCATGACCCCTTTTTATGTATTTTTAACACAAAATTATCTAATCCAGCTGCCATGATAGTGTTTTTAAATAAAGGGGATACAGTTAAGAACAGTATATAATTTATTTCTTTAATGGGAAACTAGGATTTTTTATCAAAGAAAATATTTCTTATACATGTCGTGTGTTCCAGACATTGTTCTAAATGTTTGTTATAAAGTAATGAGCAAGACAAGCAATATCCTTGAAATCATGGAGCTACCTTTCTATCTATGTATCTATCCATCCATCCATCCCCATTTATCTATAACATATATGTATGTATAACTATTTTATCAAAACTGAAAACATTGCATCCACAAAAAAAAAGACTTTTGGAATTTGGTTATGTTCACTGTGTTAGTTCATTTTTTTTTTTTTTTTTCTTTTTGCGGTACGTGGGCCTCTCACTGTTGTGGCCTCTCCCATTGTGGAGCACAGGCTCCGGACGCGCAGGCTCAGCGGCCATGGCTCACAGACCTAGCTGCTCCGCGGCGTGTGGGATCTTCCCGCACCGGGGCACGAACCCATGTCCCCTGCATCGGCAGGCAGACTCTCAGCCACTGTGCCACCAGGGAAGCCCCCATTTTTAAAGTAATATAAATTATCAGAAGACATAACACCACCACCTGATCTTGTTCTTAAATTTGTGATTTCTAAGATAGCTAAAAGAAATGTTCCTAGGAAAATGTTATGGACACTCTTATGATATATTTGACTTTAATAGGAAATACTATTCAGACAATGTTTATCTATGAATAAGTTGAACACATTCTACTTGCTTGCTATACAATTTTTCACAAGGTCAGTAAACATGTCATAATATCTATGAAACCAACATCCATTATCTTATCATAGCTTTAAGTGATTATTAATATCTGATGATGATTGAAGGCACCTCTTTTTTTTTTTGCTGTCAGAAATAGCTATTCTTGAAACTTTACTCTCTTCAATGTGAACATCAGTACAATTTGACAAGTTCCATGCAGATTTCTGTTAATATTCTGATTGGAAATGTGTAAACTTAAAGATTAGTCTGGAGAGAAACGGCATCATTATTATAACATATTATCTATGAATGTAATAGAGCTCCTTATTTATTCAGGGCCCCGTTCAGCACCTAAAAAAATTTTGGAAACTTCTCAAAAGGAGAAGTTGTTTTGATTTATTCAAAGACATCTTTTAAATTATTGGTTCATAAATTTTGGATTATTATTGGAACTTTTTTCTTATGTTTTTAGATTGTTGAACTTTTATCAAGAAAAGTTGTTTAACTTTTTATACAACTGGTCTGTACCTTGGATGGGTATTTCATCTGTATAAAACAGAAAAATTGACTCTTTTTTCCAGTATTTACACCATTTTTTTCTTGCTTATTTATGACCAACTGTGGTACAACATTGAATAGCAGATTTACTGGTTAGTTTTGGGTTTTTTTGTTTGTTTCTGAACTCGGGAGGTTAAACGATTCCCTGTGAGGAACAATGTTTGATACTTTAAAGTAGAAATCCTAAGTGGATAGTGGAACTTCTTTTATATTAGTTTTAACCATGAATATGGGTTAATATTTTTTAATGATTTTATTTTATGTAATAATCATCCCATTTTTCTCAATTGGAGTGGTGGAATACGTTAATACATTTTTGATAGAGAACCTTGAATTCTAAGAATAAACATGATATGGTCATGATGAATATTTTATAACCCTTGTATATTCCATTTGCCAAGATGATCAGCTAGAATTTTTTCACCCATAATCATAGATAAATCTATAATTCACTTATACTATTTTCATCAAGTTTGTTTCAATAATTTCCTGTCTCATAACATAGGTTAGGAAATGCCCTCTTGAATTTCTCTAAAACATTTTTTATCTGTTTCTTACAGTTTTGATAAAACTCACCTATAAAACTTGGTTTATTTGTTTCAAGGAGAAATAAGAAATTTGATGCATGAGCAAAGTATTTAATAATAATAACTCTATCAGGTTTCTTTTTTACTTTTGATGGAGTACTGGAAATTATTTTCCAGAAAATTTGAAATATCTCAATTTATAATTTTAATGTATTAAGGTTTTTCAGAATCTTTAGTTGTATTTTGTAAATGTCAACTATAACTGTAGTTATATTCTGTTTTTCAATCTTTAAGTTAGTTGGATGTTTCCTCCTTTTTCTTGATGAATTTTGGTAACAGGCTTTTGATATGATGAGAAATTTGGGGGATTCTTCGGTTGTCATGAATGTTTTTCCTTTCTCTCTCCCTCCACTCTGTTTTATAAGGGGTGAGTTTGGTTCTCGCCCCTCTGAGTCATACACCCAGTCATCATGGCCCACATTTGGATCCAGATACTAGCAAACTCTTGCCTGCAGCTACACTGCTGTTTTGGGTTTCTGTGTTGTTTCTGGCCGATGGAATGTTTTATTTGTACCCCTAAACATGCCTAGGTTTCTTAATGACTTTTTAAAAACAGGTCTTATTGCTTACTGCTATGTTTAGAGTAGAAAGTACAATCAATGCATAATCTTACCACATCATCTTGAAAAGGATTGCTTAAATATTCTCATGTCAGGATTTTACATAGGAATGTATAAATGATTTGTGCTATTAGATTTTAGTTTGATAACTAAAACACCCATATATCACATATAGTTTATATTTTTATTCACCCAGAATCTTAAAAGGATCAGATATGTAATTAGACCACCAAACGCTTCCCATTTTCCCAGATTAATGATGATCCATTGGCAGCAATTTGGAAAATGTAATTTATTGTGCTGAAACAATAACTTGTATAGTGATATTTGAGTGACCCTTCCAATTTTAGAAGGGTCTAATATAGTCCCAAAGAAGAGCTAGGAGAAAGTGGGTCACTCTGTAAGCAAACCTCTACATCCCAAAGAATAGTGGTGATAAAAATGATTCAGAAACAGGGGCCAAAATAACAAAATAATTCAATTTTGCAAATTAATTCATGCATATAAAAGCAAACAACTGTGTCTGTGACTAGTGTTTGATTTTACTTATTTTTAAAAATGTATACCAGTTCTTTAAAATTATTTATGATTACAGTGGGCAGTATTAGAACATTTCATTTAAAAACTTTGAAAATGCTTTCAAATGTATTTCCTCATTTGACCATATTACAATTCTGTGATATGGAGTTTAGATATGCTTCTAAACCCCCCCCCCCCCCCCCCACACACACACACATACTGAGTGGGTAAGTAGATTTTCTATGTTACATATGAGTCTTCTCATTCAAAACAGTTACTCTATTTACTGTAATGCATACATATACAAAAACATTTTCATTTCTTTTTTTGACAATAAGATAATTAATGGGCAGATATGAACACTATATTAAAAATTTTTGACTTATCCTTGTTAATGTTAGCTAAAACACTTTTTTTCCATAAATTCATTTTTTTAAATCTATATTTAATTTTGACATTCAAAATTTCTTGTAGTACACACAAATATGAATCATTAACTGTGCATAGTGATAAAGAAATAGATCTAATGTATAGCTTTAAAAATGCCAATAATGATAAAGCATCCAAAATGAAATGCCATTTTTTAACATTAAATGAAATGTAAGAATAATTTTCATAAATTTCATTTTTCATTACATCTTTGAGAAGTTTATATTTGAACTCACTGTAAGGAGTTCAAATATTAACTGTAAGTTTAATAAGAAGCTATTGAGAAATTTCACCCAGAGAGGGACATAAGTTTTCCTTCTAGAATTCCACTCTATAATGTAGAGTATGTGCTGGAACTGGAGACATGAGTTGGAAGCTAGTGTAGGAATCCAGGGAAGAGATTATGATAATCTAGACCAGAGTAGTAGCAGAAAGGTAGACAGAAAAGGTGAAGATAACAGATTTAATCGAGAGTTTGGTCCTGCACCAGCCTGGCGGGCTTCCTCCCTGCACAGCCTGTGAGCAACAGCTCTTCTCTCGCACCTGACTGGGCCTCTGGGGTGAGGAAGTGCGGCACGGCAGGAAATCTGAGGCACAGAGAAGTTAACTGCCTGGTCCAAGATCACAGAACTAAGCCATGTGGCTGACAGGGTCATGTGGCTGACAGGGTTGTGGTGCTCCGGCTGGGTGTCAGACTTGAGCCTCTAAGTGGGGAGCCAAGTTCAGGACATTAGTCCACCAGAGACCTCCTGGCCCCACATAATATCAAATGGCAAAAGCTCTCCCAGAGATCTCTATCTCAATGCTAAGACCCAGCTCCACTCAATGACCAGCAAGCTACAGTGCTGGACACCCTATGCCAAACAACTAGCAAGACAGGAACATAACCCTATCCATTAACAGAGAGGCTGCCTAGAATCATAATAAGTTCACAGATGCACAAAAACCACCACCAGATGAGGCTCTGCCCACCAGAAAGACAAGATCCAGCCTCATCCACCAGAACACAGGCAGCAGTCCCCTCCACCAGGAAGCCTACACAACCCACTGAACCAACCTTACTCACTGGGGGCAGACACCAAAAACAACAGGAACTATGGATATTCAGCCTGTGAAACGGAGACCCCCAAACACAGTAAGTTAAGCAAAATAGGAAGATAGAGAAATACACAGATGAAGGAGCAAGGTAAAAACCCACCAGACCAAACAAATGAAGAGGAAATGTGCAGTCTACCAGAAAAAGAATTCAGAGTAATGATAGTAAAGATGATCCAAAATCTTGGAAATAGAAAGGAGAAAACACAAGAAACGTTTAACAAGGACATAGAAGAACTAAAGAGCAAACAAACTATGATGAACAATACAATAAATGAAATTAAAAATTCTCTAGAAGGACTCAATAGCAGAATAACTGAGGCAGAAGAGCAGAAAAGTGACCTGGAAGATAAAAGAGTGGAAATAACTACTGCAGAGCAGAATAAAGGGGAAAAAATGTAAGAATTGAAAACAGTCTCAGAGACCTCTGGGACAACATTCAGTGCACCAACATTCAAATTATAGGGGTCCCAGAAGAAGACAAAAAAGGTACTGAGAAAATTTGAAGAGATTACAGTTGAAAAGTTCCCTAATATGAGAAGGGGAATAGTCAAGACCAGGAAGGGCAGAGACCCCCATACAGGATAAATCCAAGGAGAAATAATACACCAAGACACATACTAATTAAACTATTAAAAATTAAATAGAAAGAAAAAATATTAAAAGAAGCAAGGGAAGAGCAACAAATAAAAGACAAAGGACTCCCCATAATGTTAAAAGCTGATCTTCTAGCAGAAACTCTGCAAGCCAGAAGGAGTGGCAGGACATATTTAAAGGGAAGAAAGGGGAAAACCTACAAGCAAGATTACGCTACCCAGCAAGGATCTCATTCAGATTTGATGGAGAAACTAAAACCTTTACAGACAAGCAAAAGCTAGGAGAATGCAGCACCACCAAACAAGCTCTACAACAAATGCTAAAGGAAGTTCTCTAGGCAAGAAACACAAGAGAAGGAAAAGACCTACAATAACAAACCCAAAACCATGAAGAAAATGGTAATAGGAAAATAATATCGATAATTACCTTAAATGTAAATGGATTCAGTGCTCCAACCAAAAGATATAGACTAGTTGAATGGATACAAAAAGAAGACCCGTACATATGCTGTCTACAAGAGACCCACTTCAGACCTAGGAACACATACAGACTGAAAGTGAGGGGATGGAAAATGATATTCCATGCAAATGGAAATCAAAAGAAAGCCAGAGTAGCAATTCTCATATCAGAAAAAGACTTTAAAATAAAGACTATTACAAGAGACAAAGAAGGACACTACATAATGATCAAGGGATCAATACAAGAAGAAGATATAAAAATTGTAAATATTTAGGCACCCAACATAGGAGCACCTCAATACCTAAGGCAAATGCTAACAACTATAAAAGGGGAAATTGACAGTAACACAATCATAGTAGGGGACTTTAACACCCCACTTTCGCCAATGGACAGATCATACAAACAGAAAATAAATAAGGAAACACAAGCTTTAAATGATCCATTAAACAAGATGTACTTAATTGATATTTATAGGCATTCCATCCAAAAACAACAGAATACACTTCCTTCTCAAGTGCTCACGGAACATTCTCCAGGATAGATCAAATCTTGGGTCACAAATCAAGCCTTGGTAAACTTAAGAAAATTGGAATTGTATAAAGTATCTTTTCTGACCACAACACTATGAGACTAGATATCAATTACAGAAAAAAATCTGTAAAAATAAAAACACATGGAGGCTAAACCATACACTACTAAATAACCAAGAAATCACTGACGAAATCAAAGAAAAAAATTTTTAAAGTACTTAGAAACAAATGACAGTGAAAACACGATGACCAAAAACCTATGGGATGCAACAAAAGAAGTTGTAAGAGGGACGTTTATAGCAATACAATCCTACCTTAAGAAACAAGAAACATCTCAAATAAACAACCTAAGCTTACACCTAAAGCAATTAGAGAAAGAAGAACAAGAAAACCCAAAAGTTAGCAGAAGGAAAGCAATCATAAAGATCAAATCAGAAATAAATGAAAAATAAATGAGGAAACAATAGCAAAGATCAATAAATGTAATAGCTGGTTCATTGAGAAGATAAACAAAATTGATAAACCATTAGCCAGACTCATCAGGAAAAAAAAGCGAGAAGACTCAAATCAATAAAATTAGAAATGAGAAAGGAGAAGTAACAACTGACACTGAAGAAATACAAAAGATCATTAGAGATTACTCAAAGAAACTCTATGTAAATAACATGGACAACCTGGAAGAAACGGACAAATTCTTAGAAAAGCACAATCTTCGGAGACTGAACCAGGACAAACAGAAAATATAAACAGACCAATCACAAGTACTGAAATTGAAACCGTGATTAAAAATCTTCCAACAAACAAAAGCCCAGGACCAGATGGCTTCACAGGCAAATTTTATCAAACATTTAGAGAAGATGTAACACCTATCCTTCTCAAACTCCTCCAAAATATAGCAGAGGGAGGAACACTCCCAAACTCATGCTACAAGGCCACCATCTCCCTGATACCAAAACCAGACAAAGTTGTCACAAAGAAAGAAAACTACAGGCCAATATCACGGATGAACATAGATGAAAAAATCCTCAACACAATACTAGCAAATAGAATCCAGCAGCACATTAAAGGCTCATACACCATGATCAAGTGGGGTTTATGCCAGGAATGCAAGGATTCTTCAATATACGCAAATCAATCAATGTGATAAACCATATTAACAAATTGAAGGAGAAAAACCATATGATCATCTCAGTAGATGCAGAAAAAGCTATCAACAAATTCAACACATACTTATGATAAAAACCCTCCAGAAAGTAGGCATAGAGGAAACTTACCTCCACATAATAAAAGCCATATATGACAAACCACAGCCAACATTGTCCTCCATGGTGAAAAATGGAAACCATTTCCACTAAGATCAGGAACAAGACAGGGTTGCCCACTCTCACCACTATTATTCAACATAGTTTTGGAAGTTTTAACCACAGCAATCAGAAGAAAAGGAAATAAAAGGAATCCAAATAGGAAAAGAATTAAAACTGTCACTGTTTGCAGATGACATGATACTATACATACAGAATCCTAAAGATGCTACCAGAAAAGTACTAGAGCTAATGAATGAATTTGGTAAAATAGCAAGATACAAAATTAACGCACAGAAATCTCTTGCATTCCTATACACAACTGATGAAAATCTGAAAGTGAAATTAAGAAAACACTCCTATTCACCATTGCAACCAAAGGAATAAAATACCTAGGAATAAACCTACCTAAAGAGACAAAAGACCTGTATGCAGAAAACTATAAGACACTGATGAAAGAAACTGAAGATGATACAAACAGATGGAGAGACATACCATGTTCTTGGATTAGAAGAATCATAATTGTGAAAATGACTATACTACCCAAAGCAGTTTACATATTCAGTGCAATCCCTATCAAACTACCACTGGCTTTTTTCACAGAATGAGTACAGAAAATTTCACAATTTGTATGGAAACACAAAAGACTCCTAATAGCCAAAGCAATCTTGAGAAAGAAAAATGGAGTTGGAAGAATCAGGCTCCCTGACTTCAGACTATACTACAAAGCTACAGTAATCAAGACAGTATGGTACTGGCACAAAAACAAATATAGTTCAATGGAACACATAGAAAGCACAGAGATAAGATACCCATTGGTGCATGGGTTTTATCTTTGAAAAAGGAGGCAAGGATATACAATGGAGAAAAGACAGCCTCTTCAATAAGTGGTGCTGGGAAAACTGGACAGCTACATGTAAAAGATTGAAATTAGAACACCCCCTAATACCATACACAAAAATAAAAAATGGATTAAAGATCTAAACGTAAGGCCAGACACTATGAAACTCTTAGAGGAAAACATAGGCAGATCAATCTCTGACATAAATCACAGCAAGATCCTTTTTGACCCACCTCCTAGAGAAATGGAAATTAAAAAAAAAAACAAAAACAAATGGGACGTAATGAAACTTAAAATCTTTTGCACAGCCAAGGAAACCATAAAAAACACAAAAGGACAACTCTCAGAATGGGAGAAAATATTTGCAAACGAAGCAACTGTCAAAGGATTAATCTGCAAAATATACAAGCAGCTCATGCAGCTCGATATCAAAAAAACAAAGAACCCAATCCAAAAATGGGCAGAAAACCTAAACAGACATTTCTCTAAAGAAGATATACAGATTGCCAACAAACATATGAAAGGATGCTCAACATCACTAATCATTAGAGAAATGCAAATCAAAACTACAATGAGGTATCACTTCACACCAGTCAGAATGGCCATCATCAAAAAATCTAGAAACAATAAATGCTGGAGAGGGTGTGGAGAAAAGGAAACCCTCTTGCACTGTTGGTGGGAATATAAATTTATACAGCCACTATGGAGAACAGTATGGAGGTTCCTTAAAAAACTAAAAATAGGGCTTCCCTGGTGGCGCAGTGGTTGAGAGTCCGCCTGCCAATGCGGGGGACACGGGTTCGTGCCCTGGTCTGGGAGGATCCCACATGCCGCGGAGCGGCTGGGCCTGTGAGCCATGGCCGCTGAGCCTGCGTGTTTGGAGCCTGTGCTCCGCAATGGGAGAGGCCACAACAGAGAGAGGCCCGCATACCGCAAAAAAAAAAAAAAAAAAAAAAAAAAAAAACTAAAAATAAAATTACCATATGACCCAGCAATCCATCTACCGGGCATATACCTTGAGAAAACCGTAATTCAAAATGAGTCATATATCACAGTGTTCATTGCAGCTCTATTTACAATAACCAGGACATGGAAGCAACCTGTGTCCATCGACAGATGAATGGATAAAGAAGGTGTGACACATATATACAGTGGAATATTACTCAGCAATAAAAAGAAACGAAATTGAGTTATTTGTAGTGAGGTGGATGGACCTAGAGTCTGTCATACAGAGTGAAGGTAAGTCAGAAAGAGGAAAATAAATACTGCATGCTAACACATATATATGGAATCTAAAAGGAAAAAAAATCGTTCTGAAGAACCTAGGGGCAGGACAGGAATAAAGATATAGAGAATGGACTTGAGGACACGGGGAGGGGGAAGGGTAAGCTGGGATGAAGTGAGAGAGTGGCATGGACATATATATACTACCAAATATAAAACAGGTAGCTAGTGGGAAGCAGCTGCATAGTACAGGGAGATCAGCTCGGTGCTTTGTGACCACCTAAAGCGGTGGGATATGGAGGGTGGGAGGGGGGAGATGCAAGAGAGAAAAGATATGGGAATATATGTATATGTATAACTGATTCACTGTTATACAGTAGAAACTAACACTCTATTGTAAAGCAATTATACTCCAAGAAAGATGTTAAAAAAATTTAATCAAATTTTCTGATTTTTAGGGAGTGGCTGAAGTAGATATGAAGAACTAATTAGTTTCTGAGCAGGACAAAATAGCTGGTATCAAACTTATTCAACTGCTGTAAACAATTATAAAAATGGTGCAAAATGTATAAAACACGTTTGAAAGCAATAGACTACACTATGAACGTTAATAGAAGGGAAGCATATGAAGTGGGATCCACATTAAAACTGCATTTCTCACTGGGGACATTTTTTAAAATGTTGCACCGAAAAATAGAGGCAGATAGAGAGCACTGGTCTCAGTGAATGGAGGAGACAGAGATCAGAGTCTAGGGCTCTGGAAGTGGATGGGATTTAGATGGTAATAAATCAGGAGAAAAGGAGAGAGAAGCATTCCAAACATCTGCATAGAATATGTCCTAGGTCCTTTGACAGGTCCCAAGCTGACCATGTGCAAGACACGATTCCAGAAGGTCCAGCGGAGAACAGATACTTGAGAAGCTAGGAGCTTTAGAGGTCTCACAATACTGGGGGAGTTTTGAGGTTCCTTCCCAGTTGTAATGGAGAAAACTTGATATACACATAAGCTTTGCAGTTGAGACACCAGAAACACTATTCCCTACATGCCTTAGTAGTAAGAGCTCTGCTCTGATGTGGGTATAAGTTAAAATACACCTGTGGTAAAATGAATTAACAGCAAGCACCAGCAGTGTCTTAGTCTGTTGAAGCTGCCATAACAAAATACCGGGTAGCTTACAAACAACAAACTTACCGGGTAGCTTATACTGTATGAACATTATACAGTGTTCTTACAGTATTGGAGGGGTATGTAATAAAATGATGAAATGGAAAATACACTTAAATTTTAGTAACTCATAATTTAAATGATAATTCTGCATTTAAATAAGTATTTGCAAGCAATGTACTGTAAAATGCTATTGACGTGCATAACTTCCTTTTCCACACAATGTATTTCTGTTTTTCAGAAAACAGACATTCCAGAAATTCACTGGTCACAATCAAACAATTAGAACAGTGTTAGGACTGATATTTTCAATAGAAATATAAGTAAGCTCTAAAAATTTATTTATATGCCCACATTTTGGAGGAAAGTCACTACAGATGAACGGGCAAAACAATGGCAGATGTTTGTAACTTGTGGCTTGGGGTAGAAAACGACCATTGTAAGTTGTCCAGATGGAAGGCAAAAATAATAATAATTAAGGAACATAAAATTTAAAAAGGTAGTCCCAGCCATGAAGGATCAGAAAGTGAGATTGTGGGTCTTCATCTCTCCCTCCTTCAGTCCTTAAATGAGGCAAAGTTCAGTTAAATCACAACAGTTGAACACAGAAAATATATTTTCACTTTGTCTTGATGACATCCATTTAGTATTGGTGAAAATACATTGTCAACAGAAAATAAGGGAAAAACCTATAATAACATGATATCCAAAGACATATTTCAATTACGTTCAATAATTATTGACCCAGAGACTTCTATTCCACATAATTAAAACATAAAAGAAGGAAGCATACACAATATTTTTCATAAATGCATTCATTAAACAAGGAATTATTTTTAAGATGTTCCAAAGATTATTAACATGTAAAGATTATTATTCATGTAAAGACACTGGTTCACTGGCTCAATACAGAGTGGCCAGTAAGTGGTAGCTATTACTTCCTCAATTATAATGAGAATTAATTACATCTATATGAGATTTTAAAATGTGTGTTTTCCTATTACAAATGCTTAGAAGTACTATAGTAATTCAGAAAATCATTTAGTTAATTTAGTTTATCTAGGATAGATACTGCTTTTTGCTTTTCTCTCTTTTAAATTGTAATGTTTAAATAACCTTATTTGGAATATATAGAATTAGTATAAAAATAAATTTTGCTTTTTCTCAAATATTTATTATGACCTCTAGAAACAAAGAATTCAAATACTCTGCCTCGCAGCTTGCTTCTGCACTTTCCAAAGTGGTAGCCACTAACCCCATTTGGCTATCAAGCAAAAGTAATGCGGTAGTACAAATAGAGATGTGTTGCTCTAAGTATAAAATAAATATAAAAAACTTGCAAATACTTTTTTTATTAAGCTATAATTGACATATTAGTTTCATGTGTAGAGCAGAATGATTCAATATTTGTGTATATTATAAAGTGATCACCACAGTAAGTTTAGTTAACATCCATTACCACATATAGTTATCATTTTTTTCTTTTGATGAAAACTCTCTTAGCAACTTTAAATATTCAGTACAGGACTTCCCTGGCGGTCCAGGAGTTTGGACTCCATGCTTCCACTGCAGGGGCCACAGGTTTGATCCCTGGTTGGGAACTGAGATCCCGCATGCCGTGTGGCATGGTCAAAAAAAAAAAATTCCATACAGTGTTATTAACTGTAGTCACCATGCTGCACACTACATCCCCATGACTTATTTTATAACTGGAAGTTTGTACCTTTTGACCCCCTTAACCCATTTGACCGCCTGCTCTCACCCTTTGCATCTGGCAACCACCAATCTGTCCTCAGTATCTGTGAGCTTCATTTGTTTGTTTAGACCCACATTTAAGTAAGATTATATGGTTTTTGTCATTCTCTGATTTATGTGGCATAATGCCTTTAAGGTCCATCTGTATTGGACCTTGAGCGCAAGGTCCAATACGGCAAGGTCCAAAATGGCAAGATCATTTTTTATGGCTAAATAATATTCCGGTGTATATTTATATATACCACATTTTCTTTATTCATTTATCCATTGATGGACACTTAGGCTGTATCCATGTCTTGGCTATTGAAAATAATGTTGCAATAAACATGGGGGTACAGACATTTTCTTGTTACTATCTTCATTTTCTTTAGATAAATAACTAGTAGTGGATTGCTGGATCATATGGTAGTTCTGTTTTTAATTTTTTGAGGAACCCCATACTGTTTTCCATAGTGGCTGCACCAATTTACATCCTACCAACAGAGCACAGGGTTCCCTTTTCTCCACATCCTTCCTGGCATTTGATGTTTCTTGTCTTTTTGATCATAGCTGCTCTAACAGGTTTGAGGTGATACCTCACTGTGGTTTTGATTTGCATTTCCCTGATGCTTAGCTATGTGGAATATTTTTTCATGTACCTGTTGGCCATCTGTATGTCTTCTTTGGAAAAAATGTCTGTTCAGATCCTCTGCCCATTTTTTAATTGGATTGTTCGATTTTTCGCTATAGAGTTTTACGAGTTACTTATATGTTTTGGTTACCACCCCTTAACAGATTAATGATTTGCTAATATTTTCTCCCATTCGGAGGTTGCCTTTTTATTGATATTTTGTTGATGGTTTCCTTTGCTGTGCAGAAGTTTTTGTTACCTTTGCTTTTGGTGTCAGATCCAAAAAATCGTCGCCAAGAGCAATGTCAAGGAACTTACTGCCTATGTTTTCTTCTAAGAGTTTTATGGTTTCAGATCTTACATTCAAGTCTTTCATCCATTTTGAGTTAATTTTTTGTGTATGGTGTAAGACAGTGGTCCAGTTTCATTCTTTTGCATGTGACTTTCCAGTTTTCCCAACACCATCTACTGAAGGGACTGTTCTTTTCCCAACATACATTCTTGGCTTTTCTGTTGTAAATTAATTGACCATATATGTGTAGGTCTATTTCTGGGCTCTGTATTCAGTTCCATTGACCTATGTGTCTGTTTTTATGTCAAAACCGTAACGATTTGCTTACTATAACTTTATAATACAATTTGAAATCAGAGAGTGTGATGCCTCCAGCTTGGTTCTTCTTTCTCAAGATTAGTTTGGCTATTCAAGGTCTTTTGTAGTTCCATACAAATTTTAGTTTTTCAGGGTGTATTTCTGTGGAAAATGTCACTGGAATTTTGATAGAGATTGCATTGACTAGATTGCTTTGAGTAGTATGGATATTTTAACTCTTCTAATCCACGATTATGGAATATCTTTCCATTTGTATATCTCATTTTTATATTTATTGTACATTGATAATGGTGATAGGCTGGATATGTTAGGCTATAACTAAAACATAGTATTATAGTTAATTTCAGAAACTCCTTTTTCCTTTTCTAAATGTGGCTCGTATCTGGCTCACATTGTATTTCTGTGGCACAGTGCCACTTGAAACATTAATGTTTAATACTGAAAATGAGAAGAGAAAATATGTATTTTTCTGGTCAGCTCCTTTTCAGAAAACTTAATATTCTTTAGGAATGCTAATCTGCTGATCTAATCCACTGTGGATGCCACAGGGAAAGTCCTAGAAATAAGAGCTTATGCTGTACATTAAACAATTTGCTGTATCTGTTATTAAGGTAATTTAGTACGCTGTTTTACTGTGAATTATTTGGTATCGACAATGCACTGCCTTAAATCCCAAGTAACGTTTAATTGACCGACAACAATCCCAGTGCAATAGTAGACCATAAGCCATTGAAAAAAACATGTCAGCAGTTGACTCTTTTGAATAACATTAGACATTATGACTGCAAGAGACTTCAAGTACCAACTGGGATTATGATACGATAGTATAGCTGTTGTGGTATAAAGCATACCACAATGACAGCCAAGTAGAAAACCTTAAACACATAGGGACTGAATCAACTAATTATGCCATATATCCTAAAGTCATTCATAGTCTTTTGCTTCCCTGCCAAGAGTTCCTGTCAAAACAGGAGGAGAGAATTATTCTGGCAGAAAAGGATAGAGAGTAGGGTGAGGAGTGGAAGGCATTCATGTGGCGACAGAAGAGCTGCCAAGCTAAATGAGGCACGCTCTTCTGTTACAAAGAGTGAAGAAAAATTAAAATTAGGACAGAAAGCAGTCAGCGTAAGCAGGGACGTGTGTGAGACAGAAAAACAGAGAAGGAAACCAAAGATCTAGATGGTGCTTGGGTTGGGCACTCGGGTCCTGCCACTTCTCGACATAAACCCTATTTTCTCTCCGTGCCAAAAAGTTACAGTATACTCTTTTCCAGTGCTGCTGAAATGGTTAAGATTTTGCAATGTTTAATAGGTATTTTAAAAGTAAGGTGTCAGAGCATTTCAACTATGACTAACACGGTACTACCAAATTGCTATAGATCTTATTGCTTAAAAACCAACAGCTGGAACAAATTTTATTCTTAGCCTTAGTCCCTATGACTCACTGTCTACATTGTCAAGGTAACTGTCATTCTGTGATAAGTTTGAGCTGGTGATGTTTTCTCTATCCACATATTATGAATGCTACAAAGCTTTTAGAAAATGAATTGATAATAATGTAGGTGCTTTGACCTGAATAAGTATCTCCTCATATAAGAAAAATTAAGTATACAAAACACTTAACAGAAAAAAAGTGAACAGCCAGGACATTTTATCCAAGAAAAAACATTATATTAAAAAAGGAAAGGAAATAGTATTGTTAGAAGTCAAAATAAAGGAAACATTCAAAGACACCTTAAATTTGAAATTGTGTGTGTGTTTAATTCTGTTGGGCATCTCCTACAAGATGTAATCAGAAATGGCCTTTATGATGGAAGCATGAGACATAGAGAGAAGCTATGCTTAGTTAATGACTACCATGAAAAAAGAGCTGTCTAACATAAGAGAAAGACAAAAGGAGACCCATAAAACAGATCTTAAAATTGTCTTGGATGCAGAGTACTAGCAGCAATGAAAATTTAACAAATTTGAGAATCCCTCTCAGAATTCAGAGGGAGAAAATACCTAAGAGTTTAAAATGCACAGAGAGAATGTAATTGATACAGTAAAAAAAAAAAAGGCAAAGCAAACATCTATTGACATTGCTGAAGGAATAATTGATGATCCTGAGGTGGAAAGAAAACAGAAAAATAACACCTAAGAAATAATATTGCATCTAAACTCTTAACTGAAATTTAAAGACGTGAACATATAGATTAAATGTACTCTTCACACTTACATCTAACTTAAATCGACTATACTTCAATAAAAACAATTACATCTAATTATTAACTATGTATTTACTTTGGAATAGTGTCTGTTCACATTCAAAATGAAAGAATAAGACTAATTTTAGTACTTTTGTAGGAAAAATAGTATACTTTCAAGAGGCAAGCATTAAATTGATGACAGATATCTCTTCTATAACACCAATATAGTAAAACAGTGTCTGTTGATGGCAATATTTTGTGAATCTAGAATTATAAGCAATCCAAGTTGTTCTTCATGTGTGACAGCAACAGGAGCTGCTTATTGTTCTGGGACAAAATTACTGAAATGTATATCCCGGATTACTGAGTGAGGAACCAAAATAAAGAGGTCAGTAATAGCAAGAACTAGATCAAAATGTCAAACTTCATAACTAAGCAAGAGTACAAATAAAAATACTTAAATATGGTTTCATTTAAAAAAATGCAAATACCAAAAAATCTTAGAAGTATGGTCAACAAAGAAAATATGAATCTGAGTCTAATCCATGCTAAATAAGCTAATAAATATGAATTGGGAGCATGACCTTTATTGTAAGTTTAAATGTATCAACATATGAAGTTATGACTTTGTTTGGACGGAAAAGATAAAGTACCCAAGGAACTGTCCCCCGCACAGAAACAGACCTCAATCACCTGAAAAGTGACATAAATTTAGGGATTCAGCAATATGGAAAGTGCGGTGTAGGTTGACTACAAACGTAAAACATGATGAGTCATGGATTTAAATCTAAAGCATAACAGTTACAAACGGAAAATCAGGGTAAATAAAACTTATTTAATAAAACTATAAATTTATAGCTCCAGTTTATGTATTTTTACTCATGTAATTTCTAGAAGGACAGGAAGAACAAAGGCAAATATTAAGATAAACAATTCTTTATATAGGGAATATTTAAAATGTAATTTTATTATTCACTTTAATTACAGAGATGTAATCAAGAGGTTCAAGATTTTAACAATAAACTTAAATGACTTTTCATAGAAACGAAATCAAGATATTTAACTCCCAAACCAAGTACAGAGAAGAAAACATAAAAGCAGTACTGCACAGCATAATTCCTGTAGGAAAATACAGAATGCATAGACAATCTCAGGCATGCAAAAGCAATAAAGAAAACATGCTAATTTTTAATTTATGACATTTTTCTTAATATTTTAAACCCTTTTACACATGATGAAACATTGACTTAAAGTAACACCCACTTATATTCTGTATAAAAGAGGCACAAGAGTGAATCTGGGAAGACGAAAGATGGCAATTTGAGCACAGACCCAGTGTTGGTCCTTGTGCCTGACCTGCACCTGCTTTTCTTCTCCAGACCCCCCCTCACTGCTCTCTGTAAAAATACAGAATTGTGGACCCAGATGTGCAGCCCCTAGAGGATGCTTCTTATGTTTTGATTTCTACTAGAATCATGGGAGTGAACAGCTGTGTGGGATCACATGGTTGATGGAACTGGGTAGATGCAGTTGGAAAACAAATGTAGCCTTGCCTTCCTGAGGGGTTTTCGGTCCCTGAAGGTCCTAGCTCAGCCCCTAGGAATCCCTTAGTGGAAACTGTGTGCCTTACTGTGGCTTATTCCTAAAGGGCCCTTCTAATCTGATCCAGAGGGTCTGGTGAATTTTTGGAGAACGGCATTGGAGAATGGTCTCAAAGTCTCTGGGTTGGGAGTGAGATGCATGTGAGCATCTCATAGCATAGGGGCCTGAGAGCAGAAGAGCTTTCTCCTGCCACTCACCAGTGTGAGTCCTCCAGTATCTCCCTGTCACAGTAAGAGTGCAAACTGTGGGGCATTCCACGTCCATGGGATGCGCTCCAGCTGAGGGACTCTAACATCCTCAAATGTATAGCTACTGAGGGACAGAAAAATTAAATCCAAAATGATGATCTAGAATAGTACTTTGACCAGTAGACAGAATAATCCCATGGGGATGAAATCAGACTATAAAAACTACATTTTGTAACCAAAAAAAGTCACACAATGTTATAATTTTTAATTTAATTGATGGGACCTCTGCTTTAAAATAACAGATAATAGATCACCCCAGGCCAATCCCACTGCCAACAATTAAAAAGAAAATGGCCAGATTTCAAAAATCATAATTTTAAAGTCATCTGAAATGTGTAGACAACAGAACTAGATGGACTAAAAACTTCAGAGAGGCGAGAAATATTTGGATGTGAGCTGATGACCCCTGGCTGTTTTTTATTATTTTATTTCCCGGGAGAGCATGCCAGTTCTGATGGCTTAGTTCAGGCAGAGAACGGCTGCTGGGGGGACTGTGATGGGGGAGGAAACAAACAATGCTTCTAGGGGCCACAAGTGGCTGGAATTATGAATCCAGGAGTTGAAGGCCAGCTTTCTCTAGACATTTGTGAATTCTGAGGCTGTTTGGGAGGCTAACAAATTAAGCCAAAAGTTTCTGGAAAAAAGTCTCTTACATTCCACTAAAGAAAAGGGCCTGGAAATACAGCAAGCAGGCGATGAGAGCCTCAGAGAAAGCAGAGATTCACCCGGGGGCACCTACCAGTCCCGGGTGAAGATAGAAACTTCCGAATAGCAAAGGTTGAAACCAACAAGCAAGAAAACTGTAATTAGGAGGAAAAAAGAAAAAGAGAATAAAATAAAAGTAAGTATTTACCTATTATCTTCAGAAAGGTCCAAAAGGACAATGCATCCATAAAACAAAGATGATATTTAACAAAAGAGAATAAGAAAAAGCTTAAAGGATTAAATATTTTACCTTGATGCCTTTTTATTAAATTATGAGTAATATACTATAATAAATGTGTGATAAAGCACAAAAGATATAACAGGGAATTTAAGAATGTTGGGAAATGGAAATTCCAAGATGACACAGCTGTGCTTAAATAGCCATCACTCCCTATTAGTTTATCAGATATCACTGTTCACTTGAAATTAACTTATTGAGTAATAACAAAGGTAGTCTGCAGGAAAAAAATTAAAGATGGGTACATTGAAAATTACACAAGTAAATAAAACTAGGCAATGATTAAATATTTAAGAAAAAGGGACAGGTTCAGACAGAACACTTTGATATAGTACACCACTGGGCTCTGCAGTAAACAATCTTAACATTCTCCTGAAAAATGTATCTCTATTTGATGCAAAATTTGGCATGATGAGATATGTGAAGAGTGGTTGAAGTTGTGGTGATGTAAGAGTTTAGTTTTGATCCAATAATGAGTTCTCAAGAGATAATATGAAAAGAATAGTAGGAAAAACATATAATACAGATACATGAGGATAAGTAACAGGAAAAGCACCTAAGATACTTAAAAGTAGTTGGTCTGGGGAATGAACCTTTGATTAAAATAAATTTTAATATTTCATGAAATCAAATACGTCATAATTTATAACTTCTGAGATATGCGTTTGCTTTAAAAGGCATTCCCCCAAATGTTAACAATCTCTCATTTTCTTATAACACTTTCACCGTTTACTTTTGTTCTCTCTTTAAAATCTACTTGTAAGCTTAATTTTATATGGTTTGTTATGGATGCTTTAAAAAAAAACTTTTATCTAACTCTGTAACTACTTTCAGATTTATTTTTAATGTTACTAATTTAAATAAACTTAGGTAGAGGGCTAATGGACTCATTTTCTCTGTTCAAAATCATAACTCCACTATGTTGTAATGAGGAAAAAATATAAAATTTATTTTGTAATGTTTTCAACATTATTTTATAGGTGTCTTACATATCACAAATGCCACTGTCATCCCCTAATAGAATTTAGTCAAATTAAGGCATATTACTTTTCTACTTTTTGTAGTTATTATAGACTTTGAATTTTTAAAACATAAAGGGAATTTCATACAAGAGGAATTAGTAATCCTTCGTCAGAGGCTAACTATAGTTTTCAGTGGATTACTATAAAAGTTTCTCACATTGGTCACGTGTCAGTAGAATAATATAATCTTACTGAAAGCTGTGTTATTCATAGTTTCCCTCTAGATCTCCTCCAGTCTCTGAGATTGGGGCACTGCCAGCATTGCCAAGCTATCAGGTCACAGCCATTGATAATCTCAGCACAGGTGTACTAAGAACAGTCCTATCGTTGGTGAGTCTTGGCAACAGGGAATGCAGACTGCTGTTATGAAAGCATTCATGCTTTTCAATTCTGAAATTCCTGCTAAGTATTACATTACACTTATTTTACGGTTCTGATGAATTTCTGGAATGAAAAAACACCAAGTTACCTGGCAGTCGTCAACGTTTGTTGACCTATCTCCCTATCTCCCAGTTCCCAAATACTTGTAGTAACTATTGCCCCTTTTGGTGGTTTTACTAAGATAAAACACCAGCTTATGATTGGAATCACTGAGTTATCAGAGCCCCAGATATTATCCTCATTCCTACTTTTGATGTGGAATAAGTACAACTGATCCTTGAACAACTCAGGTTTGAACTCTGTGGGTCCACTTGTACAAAGATATTTTTCAGTAGTAAATACTATAGAACGACAGGGTCAGTGGGTGGTTGAAGCTACTGCTGCTTCTGAACATGGATTAACCCCAGAGTTGTACAAGGGTCAATTGTATTGGCATTCTTACATTTTCAAAAATTACATCATTTTTTCTTACTAACATCTGCACCATGTATAGGTTCAAAGTAGGGGGATTGTGACGTGTGAATGCCTGTGAGTATTTTGTAGGCTCCAAATAAATATTATTTTTTTCATTTTCTAAATAATGGGTCAGATTCTGGAAAACTTAATCCTATCATACCACTGCAGGAATCTCCACTAAAATAAGATATAAAAGTACTAAATTCTATTCAACAGTTAAACTGAAAGAGTCACTTCTTAGATGTCACATTTAATATCAGAGAATTTAGTTCCAAAATATATTTCATACTTAGAGAAATTAAGTTAAAGATTTTGTATAAAAGCAGTATTTCCATTCAACCATAATATTCTGAGTTATTACCTAATCATTCACAGAGAATAAATAGATCTAAAAGCAAGCTAAAGAGAACTTATATAATGTGATTTTACATAACTGAGTTAATCATACCTCTAAGGGTTCAGTAAAATGTTCATTCACAAAATTCTAATTTACAGATCTGAATACTATTATCTCTTTATCCTAAATTATAGCTTAATGTTAAAATGTCTTTTTAAAGTTCACATTTTTCTATTTAGTCATCTCTTGCTACAGAGGATTGCCCAGCATCCTTCTCTGAAAAAAATTTAATTTGTTTGATGGTAACAGTCAAATTGGAGCAACTGTCAAAAGTAACAGAAACTTAATTCCTTCTACTATCCCTTTATGGGAAATATTCTGAAACCTACTCATCCTTGCCATTCTTCCCAAGATCCTCTTAAATTTATTTGTGGTGACTAGGACTGAAAAGTATGGTCAGATTTAAATATTAAAGAAAAATGTATTAAATGAATAGATTAAAAAATTATTAGTGAAATCCTGGCCAATGAGAAACATTTTATTGGTGTAGTTCTCATCTTAATCTATCTTTAAGCCCCATAAAATAATCATTAAACATCTTGGCCTTCTTTGAAATGGCACAGTTAGCATACACTAAATTATGGTTGCAAACTCATAGATAGGCATTGTTGGGGTTTTGTTTGGGAGGGTATTTATTGGAATTTCACATGACTTTTTTAATGTATTTTTTTCACAACTTTTTTTTAATTGAAGTATAACTGATTTACAATGTTGTATTAATTACTGCTGTACAGCAAAGTGATTCACATACATTTTTAACATATTCTTTTCCATTATGGTTTATTATAGGATACTGAATATAGTTGCCTGTGCTATACAGTAGGACCTTGTTTATCCAATCTACATATAAAAGCTTACATCTGCTAATCCCAATCTCCTACTCCATCCCTCCCCCAACCCCCTCCCGCTTGGCAACCACCAGTCTGTTCTCTATGTCCGTGATTCTGTTTCTGTTTCATAGGTAGGTTCATTTGTGTCATATTTTAGAGTCCACATATAAGTGATATCATATGGTATTTGCCCTTCTTTTTCTGACTTCACTTAGTATGATAATCTCCAGTTGTATCCATGTTGCTGCAAATGGCATCATTTCATTCTTTTTTATAGCTGAGTAGTATTTCATTGTATATATGTACAACATCTTTATCCATTCACCTGTTGATGGACATTCAGGTTGCTTCCATGTCTTGGCTATTGTGAATAGTGATGCTATGAACATAGGGGGTGCATGTATCTTTTTGGATTAGAGTTTTGTCTGGATATATGCCCAGGAATGGGATTGCTGGATCATATGGTAATTCTATTTTTAGTTTTCTGAAGAACCTCCATACTGTTTTTCCACAATGGATGCACCAACTTACATTCCCACCAACAGTGTAGCAGGGTTCCCTTTTCTCCACACCCTCTCCAGTATTTATTATTTGTAGACTTTTTGATGATAGCCATTCTGACTGGTGTGAGATGATACCCCATTGTCATTTTGATTTTCCTTTCCTTAATAATTAGCAATGTTGAGCATCTTTTCATGTGCCTATTGACCATCTGTATGTCTTCTTTGGAGAGATGTCTATTTAGGTCTTCTGCCCATTTTTGGATAGGGTTTTTTTGTTGTTGCTGAGTTGTATGAGCTGTTTTTATATTTTGGAAATTAAGCCTCTGTTGGTCACATCATTTGAAAATATTTTCTCCCATTCTGTGGGTTGTATTTTCATTTTGTTTATGGTTTCCTTTGTTGTGCAAAAGCTTGTAAGTTTGATTAGGTCCCATTTGTTTATTTTTGTTTTTATTGCTATGGCCTTGGGAGACTGACCAAAGAAAACACTGGTATGATTTATGTCAGAGAATGTTTTGCCTATGTTCTCTTCTAGGAGTTTTATGGTGTCATGTCTTATGTTTAAGTCTTTAAGCCATTTTGAGTTTTTTGCATATGGTGAAAGAGTGTATTCCAACTTTATTGATTTACATGTGGCTGTCCAACTTTCCCAACATCACTTGCTGAAGGGACTTTTTCCCATTGTATATTCTTACCTCCTTTGTTGAATATTAATTGACCATATGTGTGTGGGTTTATTTCTGTGCTCTGCATTCTGTTCCATTGATCCATATGTCTTTTTGTGCTAATACCATGCTGTTTTGATTAATTTAGCTTTGTAATATTATTTGAAGTCTGGGAGGGTTATGCCTCCTGCTTTGTTCTTTTTCTTCAGGATTTCTTTGGCAATTGAGTCTTTTATGGTTCCACATGAACTTAAGGATTGTTCTGTTCTGTGAAAAATGTCAGGGGTAATTTGATAGGGATCACATTAAATCCATATATTGCTTTGGGTAGTGTGGCCATTTTAACTATTAATTCTTCCAATCCAAGAGCACGGAATATCTTTCCATTTCTTTATTAATGTTTTACAGTTCTCAGTATGTAAGTCTTTTATCTCCTTGGTCAGGTTTATTCTTAAGTATTTTATTTTTGGGGGTGTGATTTTAAAAGGTTTTTTTTTTTTTTTTACATTTCCTTTCTGATATTTCATTGTTGGTATAAAGAAATGCAACTGATTTCTGTATGTTAATCTTGTATCCAGCTACCTTGCTGAATTCCTTTATCAGTTCTAGTAGTTTTTGTGTGGGTTTTCTATATATAGTATCATATCATCTGTATATAATGACAATTTTACCTCTTCCCTTCCAATTTGGATACGTTTTATTTTTTTTTGTTGTTGGATTGCTGTGACTAGGACCTCCAATACTGTGTGGAATAGAAGAGGTGAGAGGGGCATCCTTGTCTTGTTACAGATTTTAGTGGGAAGGCTTTCAGCTTGTCACCATTATTATATTGGCTGTGGGTTTGTTGTAAATAGCTTTTATTATCTTGAGATATGCTCCCTCTCTACCCACTTTGGTAAGGGTTTTTATCATGAATGGATGTTGAATTTTGTCAAATGCTTTTTCTGCCTCTATTGATGATCATGTGGTTTTTGTCTTGTCTTTTGTTTATGTGGTGTATCATATTGATTAACTTGCCTATGTTGAACCATCCTTGTGAACTTGAGATGAATCCCACTTGGTCATGGTGTATGATCTTTATGTGTTGTTGATTCAGTTTGCTAATATTTTGTTGAGAATTTTTGCATCTATATTCATCAAAGATATTGCCCTGAAATTTTCTTTTTTGGTGATGTCTTTGGTTTTGGTATCAGGATGATGATGGCTTCGTAGAATGTCTTTAGTAATGTTCCTTCCTCTTCAGTTTTTTGGAAGAGTTTGAGAAGGATCGGTATAAGTTCTTTGTATGTCTGGTAGAATTCACCTATGAATTCACCTGTGAAGTCTGGTCCTGGACTTTTGTTTGTAGGGAGTTTTTAAATTACAGATTCTCTTTTATTTTCAGTGACTGGTCTGTTCAAATTACCTATTTCTTCTTGATTCAGTTTTGGTGGGCTCTATGTTTCTACAAACTTGTCCATTTCTTCTAGGTTGTTGAATTTTGTTCATAGTATTCCCTTATGTTCTTTTGTATTTCTGCAGTATCAATTATGTCTCCTTTTTTATTTCTTATTTTATTTGGGTTCTCTCTCTCTTTTCTCCTTGGTGAGTCTGGCCAGAGGTTTATCAACCTTGTTCCTCCTTTCAAAGAAACAGCCCTTGGTTTTATTAATTTTTTTTCCTACTTTTAAATCTCTTATTTCCTTTCTGATCTTTATTATTTCCTTCATTCTGCTGACTTTAGGTTTTGTTTGTTCTTTTTCTAATTCTTTTAAGTGGTAGGTTAGGTTAAACAGGCATTGTTAACTCCACTTTACAGATTAGAAAACAAACACGTCAAAGGATCAAATGAATTGCTTAAATGTCTTATGCATGTCTGACAGTTTCCAACCCTCTCCTCTGTAATTCTGGCAGGTCTAAAGTGAAAGGTCTTTTCCAATCCACAGACTTGCATATGACACTTAAGTAAGTCATGTATTCATTGAAGTCACTGTTTCTCACCTGTGAAGTGGAGATTCTAATTTCTATCTCATAAAGCAGGTAAGATAGTGCCTATAGACCAAAAAAATGAAATCCAATGTTAATATTACATTTGTGTTCCAGCAGCCGTTTTTTTTTTTCTTTGAAATTTTTACGTTCATTACTGATTTTTTTAACAACTTTATTGGAGTATAATTGCTTTACAGTGTTGTGTTAGTTTCTGCTGTATAACGAAGTGAATCAGCTATTCATATCTCCATATCCCCTCCCTCTTGTGTCTCCCTCCCAGCCTCCTTATCCCACCCCTCTAGGTAGTCACAAAGCACCTAGCTGATCTCCCTATGCCATGCAGCTGCTTCCCACTAACTATCTATTTGGTAGTGTATATATGTCAATGCTACTCTCTCACTTTGTCCCAGCTTACCTTTCCCCCTCCCCGTGTCCTCAAGTCCATTCTCTGAGTCTGTGTCTTTGATCCTGTCCTGCCCTAGGTTCTTCAGGACCTTTGTTTTTTAGATTACATATGTACCTGTTAGCATATGGTATTTGTTTTTCTCTTTCTGACTTACTTCACTCTGTATGACAGACTCTAGGTCCATCCACCTCACTACAAATAACTCAGTTTCGTTTCTTTTTATGGCTGAGTAATATTCCATTGTATATATGTGCCACATCTTCTTTATCCATTCATTTGTCGATGGACACTTAGGTTGCTTCCATGTCCTGGCTATTGTAAATAGAGCTGCAATGAACACTGTGGTACATGACTCTTTTTGAATTATGGTTTTCTCAGGGTATATGCCCAGTAGTGGGATTGCTGAGTCATATGATAGTTCTATTTTTAGTTGTTTAAGGAACCTCCATACTCTTCTCCATAGTGGCTGTATCAATTTCCATTCCCACCAAGAGGGAATGCAAGAGGGTTCCCTTTTCTCCACACCCTCTCCAGCATTTATTGTTTCTAGATTTTTTTATGATGGCCATTCCCAGCAGCCCTTTCTTATATCACTATGTTTTATTATGTGACTTATTCTTTAAAATTTTTCCTGGTTACATTCTCTTTAGAACAAGTGTTTATTTCTACTAACAGAAAATAATGTAGAATTTCATATTTGCTGTTTCTCTGTTTCTTTATCTGAGGCATCAATGTGGCTACTGAATAGGACAAATCTCTTTCACATTACTTGTTGCCAAAGATTGATACCTCACTCTAATAATTATGGTTGAAGATGGACTCAGGAGTATTTTTTCCCAATAGAATACATTCAAAGATGAGATATGTTCAAATGAGAACAATATTACATTCAGTATACAAACTGTCTTCCTAGTTAAACTTGCTCAAGCTGTTATTGTGGAAAAAATTGTATCAGTCTGTTAGTTTGCTTTTGAATAAGTCTTTGTAGTGTTTTAGTTTCTTTGGTGGATACAGTGCATATAGATGTATGAACACATCTCTAAAAATTACTCTTTTCCAGCCAGCAGAATCATCCTCAATGAGAGTAGAAATTTTCAAATGTTCCTTCATTAGTTATGTTCCCAGATGAGTATAAATTTTAACCTTCATCTGAAGATACAGAAAGCAGATACTTGGAGGTGATTTCAGAAAATATTACTGTCTTCACAACAATATATAAAAGGGAGAAAAATATTATGTGTACTTCTTTAGAAATGGATCATGCCAACAAGATGAAAATATATTAAGATTAAAAATAACCATTCTCATGCTTTCCACTGCATTGGGTATGATGTACCCAAAGTTCAGTCACAGTGAAGACAGCAGTATGCCTACCAAGGTGAGAATGCTTTGGAGGTCATTTAATTCCCCACACCAATCAAAGATTACAGTTTTATTCGTAGGAGTAAGTGAGGGCCAGAGGGGCACACAGAAGGTCTTTGCATTTGGGAGGGAAACATGCACAATGTATATGTTAGGTCGACACTAATCTTTGAAGTCTGTGTAACAGCTCCTCTTGGGATATGTAGACAATACCATATCTTCATTAGTTTGATTTAAAATCAGCTGACAGCTCATTTCTTCCATGCATTTTTTATAAACCTCTGTAAGAGCAGTGTCATAAGATAGGAATTATATTTTCTGTATATATCATTTCATATTTGGCATAAATAGGTGGCACTTTGCAGTATAATACTAAACATTCCGCATTGTGATATCATTTCCTTAGGGTGTTCAATATAAACTATGCTTAAGTTACTATAGTTCTATTTTAAAATGTTTATATTTGAAACTGGTTGATTTTACAATTAGTGCAAAGGGGTATTTTTAAAACAGCATTGGGGTATCTTCATTAATGTGGTTATGAGTATTCTAATTTATGAAAATATTTAGATTTCAATTCTTTTATTAGTTTTCTAATATTTACAATATTTTCCTTAAAATGACAGATAACAATGTTTAAAGGGAAAAATTTCTGACGTTTCACTGGTTAGTGCCTACCTTTTTATATCACAATATTGTGTTCCTGACATTTTTTAGTCTAACATACAGGAGTTTAAGGTGTGTAATGTCAGGATTATTATAAAACGCTGTTTAGTAAAATGTGAATAATCTTACAAAGCGATTTCAAAACAGGTAAGAAAACATACCCAATAGGAGGTTATAGGTTTATGTAGTTGAAGTCAAGGGCAAGTAGTATTACTTTTTAAAATTTTTCTAGGAGGCATTTCCAAGATTTCTTTAAAATATATTTTCTTTTTTGCACAAAAAATTTCTTTCTAAATATTTTCTCTGAAGGAAATTGCCTCTTAAAAAGTAGAGTGGGGCTTCCCTGGTGGCGCAGTGGTTGAGAGTCTGCCTGCCGATGCAGGGGACGTGGGTTCGTGCCCCAGTCCGGGAAGATTCCACATGCTGCGGAGCAGCTGGGCCCGTAAGCCATGGCCACTGAGCCTGCGCGTCCGGAGCCTGTGCTCCGCAATGCAAGAGGTCACAACAGTGAGAGGCCCGTGTACCGCAAAAAAAAAAAAAAAACAGTAGAGTGAGATGAATAAACTAATATTTGTTTCATAAGAAACATCTGACACAGCACATGACATTTTATTCAGTCTTTAAGGGGGTGTTATATAGTTCTATAAGTAACTTGCTCAAGGTCACAGAAATAATAAATAGCAAAGCTTATGTTCTGATTTAGCCTGAGGAATATAGGTAGGAGTGAAGTCTAATCAAAAGTTGCTGCATTTGTGGTACGTGCTTTGTCTGCAAAGATGATGGCAGCAATGTCTAGGATGTCCCTATGTGCACATATGGTTCTTTCCATAAAGCCATGGGGTCAATTTCCTCAACTCCTGAACCTGGGATGGCCTAGTGACCTGCCATAGACTCTGACCAATAGAATCTGAAGGAAGGGGCACTGTGTGACTCCCCAAGGTGATCTTCAGGGCAAGGGAGAAGCTCAAGAAGCAACAGCCATTTCTCACTCCAGCTGAAGTATCAGATATAGGAGTGAGGTCATTTTGGACATTCTAGCCCCAGGGAGCTCTCTGTGGAATGCAGATGCAAGAGTTAACCCTGCCACCTCTGTGTGAAGGAGAAGAACCACCCAGCTGAACCCAGAAAAACCCACAGGACTGTGATAAACAATAAATGTTTTAGGCAATTCAGTATTTGGGTAATTCATTTTGCAGCAATAGAGATCTCAGACACTGGTATCTGGAAGTGAGGGGCTGCCATAACAAAATAGGTGGCATTGGTTTAGGGACATCAACAAGTAGAGAATGGAAAGATGGTGAGGAAGTTGTTAGGGCTGGTGTAAAAGCAGTGAAGCGATGGTCACTGGAGGCTGGAGAAGGGGAGACATTTATGCGTTGGTGCAACAATTAGCATTAGTGTCACCTGTGAGAACATGGAACCTAGAACATCCATGTAATAAAGCTGTGGGTCAAAAAAACAAGATTCCCAGGCAGAATGTGAAAGTGAGAAATGGCTTCTTTTAAGTGGTCTTAAAAGAAAAATAAGTGAAAGAAATTAATTATTCATTTTTCAAGCAGATTTTAGAAGAAATAGAGAAGGCAGTCTCAAAGTAAGAAACTGTCTCCAGGTAAAGATAACAAGAAGTGTTATGGCCAATTTGCTTTTAAGAACTAAGCAAGACTTAAGACAGGGCTTAATAGAAGTTTGAAGGGTGTGCTGAGACGAAAGCCCATCCTGGGGCCCACACTCTTCACCAGTGCATATACAATGGTCAGTGGAAGGCCACTGGCGGGCCTCTTTGTCTCCCCGGGCCTTAGAGTTCCCACCAGTCAGACCTTCCCCCATGTTAGAGAAAGACACAGGCACGGAAGGGAAGGCTGGGTGAATGGTGAAGCCTTTTACAAAGAGACAAGCTGGATGATCAGATGAGAGGAAGCTTTACTTACAAATCAATTAGTAAATTTTCATTTGCACTAATGCGAAAGGAAGAAGACCAGGTATATTATTGACTGAGTTAAATTTTACAAGTAGGATTATATAGGGTCTCTTCTTAAGGTAAATTTCTTTATCTAAACGTAAATATGAAGCAGTAAACTATACTATATAAAAAGGTCTCAAATATTCCTCTATGTACAATTTTATACTTTGCTTTTGTTTCATCCAACTCAAAGGAAATCATAGCTTTATTTCCACCTGATTTATTTCTAGATACTATTGTACTTGCCAGTGCTGGAGGGCTTTTCTACGACTTTCCTGCAAAATGTCTATCCAGTTAAAAGTCAAAAGCCCTTAGTTTCTGAGGTGCTTGTTGCTTTTCCTTAACTTCAGTCACAGGTGATCTATTACTTTGAGAGTATTCATATCAATTGGAGTGCAAATCTTAGCTTTGCTCCTTCAGTCTCTTTCTAATGCAAATCATAGTGTTTGACACCTCTGTCCACTTGTGCCTTGTATGAAGAATTATACCAAATCTGGGGTAAAAACATTTTTCACACAACATGCCACCCTTACCACATAGATTGGGAAGATGTGTTTAATGTCTATCAATTACTTAAACCATTACTTTTTCTTAGGTACAGTGATTCTCTTATCAACTACCCAGCAAACTGTATGGTTTACAACTTCTGTTTTCTTGCAGGTATTATAACCCTTTCAGTTTGTGAAATGTATTCTGAAAGCTCCTTTTGCCTTTCAGAAATTTTACACCTTTAGAACTAGAGTTGCTTTTAAATGATATTTAAATTGTCTTTATCATAACATGTAACATTTATTGGGGGAAAAAACAATAAGAGCCAAGTAGCCCATAAATTTAAGTACTGAGTGCCTGTAAGTTCCTTTTAATATTTCTAGTTAAATATCTATAACATTGTTTTTGTTAAGAAAATGAGGGAAAAAGGACATCAAGATTTCCCTATCTAAGATCTCGATCTTGAATTTGACATATTTTGTGAAATAATTACCAGTTTTGTAAGTGCCTGAGTTTAAGTTCCAAGTTTTCATTTCTTTCTTTCTGTTCATCCAAAGATCTCTGGAGCTTATGGATCTGATTCAGGAAATCATCAAGCTGAAAGCAAAATAGAAAATGCCTCAGGTAAGATGATTGAAATAAGAAAATCCTTTTAAAAGCAAGTTTTTTGCATGACACATTCTTTTTTGTATATATACATGAATGTGTAGGAATACTTATTTTTAATTATAGAATTAGTTCATATAGTCAATAATAAAATAAACATCTACATGGAACTTAGAATTTGACAAAATCTTATCTAGGCACTCCTCCCCTGTTTCTAACCTGAGCTCCCCTACCTTATTCTCAAGATTTTGAAAATAGTTTTACATATTTGCATGTGTGTATTTAAGTATAGCATATATGTGTGCATATACATATGCTAAGTGTATATATGTACACTTATATAGACACACAAACATAATGGTACAAATAGAAATATTCTTTAAAATGTATTCCTTTAGTTGTTTTTAACTTAAACATTAAAAAAATGGGTATCATGCTCTATGTAATCTTCCAATACTTTCTTTTTTAATTCAACTGCTAAGACTCATCCGTATTGGTGACTCACTGTAGCCTCTTTGTTCTGGTTTACCAGATCGTACTGCATGATGGTGCCATGACAGTACACCACCCTCCTGTCCATAAGTATTAGACTGTTTGCAGGCTTGAGCTGCTCTGAACACTCTTGTGTAGATCTCCTGATGCATTTGTGCAAAGTAGTCTCTGGAGACATACGTAGGAGGAGAATTGCCAAGTTATATTTTTTAATGTTTAATTTTTCAAGATAATGCTAAAATGTCTCCCAAAAATGATTTACTAAGTTACCTCCCAAAGGCA
Organism: Phocoena phocoena; assembly: GCF_963924675.1. NCBI lineage: Eukaryota > Metazoa > Chordata > Mammalia > Artiodactyla > Phocoenidae > Phocoena > Phocoena phocoena. The sequence continues at coordinate 8,627,573 of NC_089231.1, forward strand.
GTTAGATGGGATCCTGTTTGAGCATATCTTCGCCAACACTTGGTGGTGTGAGATATTAAAACTTTTGCCAATCCTTGATCAATAGATTATGGTTGATACCTCTTTATATTTTTATTGGCTCAATGATCTTCTTCTTTTGTTCCTATTCAGGTCTTCTGCTCATTACTCTATTTGGAGCTCTTTCTTTTCTTTTTTATCTGTACATGTTTATGTTATAATCTCGATACTAACCCTTTGTTATAAGTGTTCCAAGTTTATAACTTATTTTTTCCATCTTATTTAAGAGCTCTTTGGATGAATAATAGTCATTTTATTAAGCAAAATTTATCAATTATTTTTACAGTTAGGATGTATTTAATGATGCTAAAAAGTACTTCCCTATGCAAAGCTTAGAGAAGTATTAATCTGTATTTTCAACTAAAATTTGTTAAAGTTTTGTATTTGTCATTTAAATCCTAGATCAAGATGGAGTTAATTTTTGTACATGATGTGAGGTAGATCTCCAATTTTATTTTTTCTATATATAAACACATTTCAATAGGTGTTTAATTAAGTTGCCAAGTTGTTTAGCCTGAGTGGAAGTTCCATGGGGTGGGTTTAGATAGTTAGTGTCTTCTCTCCCTCACAACAATATCTAGCAACCATATTCCTCCAATTGAATATTTCAAAATCTTGTGGAAATTACCATGCATATGCAGCTTCAAGACAAAAATCTTGCCTCTCCAAACAGACTGCTGAGCTATGGCACTATAGTAAAATAAGGTTAATAATTTCCGTATTTAATAAAACTGTAAGGATAATCAAATCTTCCTCACCTTGTGCAAAGTCAACTTACTGCTAAATATGAAAATGAATCCCAATTCTCTGATCTCTTGGTCAGTGTTATTCAAGTTAAATCATTTTAAACATTGGAAAGAATTAAATAGAGTTGAGTTGGCATTATTATTTTCCAGGAGAAAAAAGCTATTTCTCTTCATACCCTCACCATTCTATAAACCCTTCAGCAATTACTTGTGCCCATGAAGTAAACTTTGTTAAGGTGTATCAAAATTAACTCTCAAATATTTTTATTTCTAGATGTCAAACATTCAGACATTTTTAGTAATACACACTTTTTTTGACATCCACAATTCTTAAGTTTATATATACACCTAACAGAATTACTTTTATATACATAATCCAAGTTTACTTTCTTACCATCAAAGTTCTCCCTTATCTAACCTGTGCAGGTTTTTGTGGACCTCACTTTTCCTAGTTTCTGCTTTATATAGATAAATGTTGAACCAGAAATTTTTTTACAGATATTCTACATGTCTCTAGTTCCAATGTTTCTGCAGTTAATGTAACATGTATTTGTTAATATATTAGGCTCATGTTGGATTTAATCATTATATGGATTTAATTATATTTTACATCGTATTCAAATCAAGTGTTGCATATTTTGCTAGATAAATGTTACAAAAATAGTTATTAAAGTACAAACATGTCTGTATATATATTACTTAAAAGCTCTGATAAAATTCAAGTAGGGGGCTTCCCTGGTGGCGCAGTGGCTGGGAGTCCGCCTGCCGATGCGGGGGACATGGGCTCGGGCCCTGGTCCGGGAGGATCCCACGTGCCGCGGAGCAGCTGGGCCCGTGTGCCACAACTACTGAACCTGCACTCTAGAGCCTGCAAGCCACAACTACTGAGTCCACGTGCCACAACTACTGAAGCCCGCGCGCCTAGAGCCCGTGCTCCGCAACAGGAGAGGCCACGGCGGTGAGAGGCCCACACACCGCAACGAGGAGTGGCCCCCGCTTGCCACAACTGGAGAGGGCCCGCGTGCAGCAGCGAAGACCCAACTCAGCCAAAAATAAATAAATAAATAAATTAAAAAAAAAAAAAAAAAATTCAAGTAGGCCAGGCATCCAGACTAATTTTGCTTCTTCAGATACAGTCTTGCATCCAATTTCATTATTTGGGGAGGAATTGGGATGCTCAACGTTCATGCCTCATTAAAGATTAATTTTCTATCAGGATAAAAATTAGAAGAATAAGGTAATAGGCTAATAATGATTGACTTATTATTCTGGAATGTCGGATTATTTCACATTTTCATTTTCTTTCAAATATCTACTTGGAAACAACCCACCTATTTGGCATTACCAAGGGCAGTTCCCAAATCATTTACTTAACAAATGAGAAATATTATCTTTTTGTACTTTTTCTTCAATTTATAAATTTTCAGCTTTTCTATCACTTGGGATTTTAATATAGGAATACCAATATGGGATATATGGTAACTACTTGGAAAGCTTAATTACAGACAGGTATTTTAAGGAATATTTTGGTACAACTCTAAGAACAGCAGAGTTTAAGTTGATATTTATTATATTTGAAATTGGAATAACTGGAGTAAATAAATTTTGTAATGCATTTTGGAAATGTATACCAAGTTTTAACATTCATATTTTTAAAAATTCTTGTATTGAAATGTCTGAAAAATAATATCAGACACATAAAAACTCTTTCATTATGTTCATGAAAAAGTCAAACTGACCTGAATGATTACTGAAAGTTTTATGTTTAATTATACTCCGTCACTCTGACAGAACATTCTGCAGACATTAAGATGTTTAATTAGAATTCATAAAGCTATTTTATGATATTTAACTTTGGAAAAAAGGCTCACAATATTGTGAGTGATGCATGACATTTCTTATGTAAAATAACATACAAAGAAAAACCCAAAATGATACAAGATACTGGTGGAAGTGTTATATTTTCTCAATTTGCGTTAAGGATGCTGAAAATGCAATGGAAAATACCCAAGGTGTAATTCAGACCTCACCTTGGAGATTTGGCTAACATCCAATTCTGATCTTATCTCCCCACTTGACGAACCCCTCAAGAGCTCACAGTGCCCAGATGAGCACATAAACCCTCCTCCCATTTTCTCTCTCATATTACCTACCAGGGTAATCCCAGGTTTTCTTTTGTTCTCCAGCAGCCCTGAGCTTTTTGTATTTTTAGCCCACAACAGGGTGGGTTGGGTGGCAGTCATGCTCATTTTCTTTCTTTCCCCAATATCTTTGCTCACATTCTCTCTTCTCTATGCAATGGACTACGACTCTACTCCTAAAATCCTTTAAGGGCTTCCCTGGTGGTGCAGTGGTTGAGAGTCCGCCTGCTGATTCAGGGGACACGGGTTCGTGTCCCGGTCCGGGAAGATCCCACATGCCGCGGAGCGGCTGGGCCCGTGAGCCATGGCTGCTGAGCCTGCGCGTCCGGAGCCTGTGCTCCGCAACGGGAGAGGCCACAACAGTGAGAGGCCCGAGTACCGCCAAAAAAAAATCCTTTAAAACAGGCTTCTTAAACTTTAACATTCTATGAATCACCTTAGGATCTTGTTAAAATGCTAATAATGACTCAGTGGGTGTCAAGCAGGGTTCATGATTTTTCCACTTCTCAAGCTGCCAGGTGATACTGATGCTGCTGGCCCTTGGAACACACTGAGTAGAGGTCAGTACAATTACCCTGGCCCAAATGATGTAGCTTTTCTTAAATTCTCTGCTGTGGAGCTTAGGCCGGGCTGCAGTGGATGCAGCCACAGAGTCATGGAGTCGGAAGGTCCTGGCAGGTGGAGGGGAAGATAGAACAGATTCTGAGGCAGCTGAAGGAGAGGAATCTGCAGGCCCTACCTGCAGCGAGGCCTGTGGAGAAGAAGGGCATTGGGAGAGTGACCCTTTACTACTGGTGGGACGATACTCCACCCACTCTAGCATTAATCTGGACAAATAGGAAAGGGACCAAGAGAATCTGGATCCTCTCTTAGAGGTCTGTGCTGTTTGGATTGGTGTTGATCCAGTGCCTTCAAAAGTGCCTCTCTTTCCTTACAACCTTTAAGAACAAATAGGACTGGAGTAAAGGCAAAGGTCCATCCTTCCCTAAGAGGGACCCAAGGCCACATGCACTTGTCAAGGTTGATCTGGAACAAAGTAAGTTTTTATTTTCCAATCCCCAGACAAAACGGTGGAGTAGAAGGACCTGAGCTCACTTCCTCTCACAAAAACGCCAATATCACAACTAACTGCTGAATAACCATTGACAACAAAGGACTGGAACCTGCCAGAAAAGATACTCTACTTCTAAAGGCAGAGAAGAAGCCACAATGAGACGGCAGGAGGCGTGCATTCATGATACAAACAAATCCCGTACCCTCCGGGGAGGTGACCCACAAACTGGAAAATAATTATATCACACAGATTCTCCCACAGGAGTGAGAGTTCTGAGCCCCACGTCAGGGTCCCCAGTCTGGGGGTCTAACATCAGAAGGAGGGATAAATTAGGAGGTTGGAATTAACATATACATACTATTATATATAAAATAGATAATCAACAAGGACCTACTGTATAGCGCAAGGAACTCTACTCAGTACTCTGTAATAACCTATATGGGAAAAGAATCTGAAAAAGAATAGATATATGTATATGCATAACTGAATCACTGCTGTACACCAGAAGCATGTAAGTCAAATATACTCCAATATAAAATTTTTTAAAAGTAAAAAAAATGTTTTTAAGAAACCAAAATCTACCAAATAAAAACTTATTTATTTTCCTCATTCACAGTTATAAATTCTGATATTAAGTAAGGAATGAACTGTTGATGAAGGTCTTGTGACATTTAGTGTATTCTTAGGCATTTAGATTGTGAAAAGCAAATAAAAGCCTCTTCACATTAATAACAAATACTCTGCTATGTCTGTTGTTTACCTTTACCCTTGATCTTAAACTTATCAAACTAAATTATAATAGTCATCGTCTCTCTCTCACAGGCTGTGAGGTTCTTGAAAGTGCTGCAGATACATACACACACACTTTAACTTTCCCTGTTCCCACTTGTGCACCAGATCCCACGCTCGTTCACCTACTCAAGGACACACACAGTTTCATCAATACACGGTGCTGGGACTTCCCTGGCGGCGCAGTGGTTAGAATCCACCTGCTAATGCAGAGGACACAGGTTCGAGCCCTGGTCCAGGAAGATCCCACATGCCGTGGAGCAACTAAGCCCATGTGCCACAACTACTGAAGCCCGCACGCCTAGAGCACATGCTCCGCAACGAGAGAAGCCACCGCAACGAGAAGCCCCCGCTCACTGCAATTAGTGAAGAGCCCACGCGCAGCAACAAAGACCCAACACAGCCAAAAATAAATAAATTAAAAAAAAAAATACACGGTGCTCTCATATATCTTCCTGTTTCTTTCTCTACTTGATCCTTCCCATCAGGGGCTTTGCACTGACTGTTCCTTCTGCCTGGAACCTTCTTTCAACAGTTATCTGCATGATTAACTTTCATTAACATTTTCCATGTATTTATTCAAATCTGAGCCCAGACACCATATTTAACATTGCAACCTGCATCCAAAGCAAGAACACCTGTTTTTTTCCAGCAGTCATATGATTTATATATAAATTGTCTCCATCTCTCTCCACTGGAATGCAAATTCCATGCAGAAGGGATATTCATTTTATTCATGTATAGATTTCAAGTGCTTAGAATAGTCTTTGCATGTTTAAAAAAAAAGAATAAATTAATGTTGGGTAGGCTAAAGCAACAGATGCCCTTCCACTTTTGTTAAATATGCCAAGAAAGAAGACCATAATTTGCAAATTCTATATCCATAGTATCCTAAAACATTCATATGCCAGATAAATTCAGTTCAGTACTTACCGTCGAGCACAGAATAATTGCTTTGATCCCATTGCCAATCTGGTAAGGCCCTGGCCAGTCTGGCTGACATCTGGGTAGATTCCCAAAAATTCATAATTCAGGAAAAATGTTTACACCATATATTACAATCTGATCAAACTGGCAGTATAATAAGGTCCAGCTATCGACTAAGACTTGGTAGTATGGAGACAATGACTTCAGCTAAAAAGGACTTGCAATTCCTGGAATATGTTAATCTCCATCATTGAAAAGAAAGGAAAATAAAATGACAAAGGAAAGCCTAGAAAAGGAAAGCCTGTTAGGTGATGCAGACAATAGCACATAAACCCATTTTTATTTTTATTACATACATCCTTACCTAAATCTAGCTGGAAACCATTGATAATCAGTTTTGATACATCTTTCCATTAGCAATTGAGTGGGACCCATGTCACAGAAATTGAAGTGACATGTTTAGCATTGGGTATTCTGGCAACTCTTTCTGGCCAACCTGCTCCAACTCTGCTCTAGGGCATCCACAGTGGGGTGTCTTTATAATCTCTGCAGTTTGGAATTTGATTAAGGTAATGAGGAAAGATGGCACAAATTCAGATAAGTGTCCTGTTCACAAATTCCCTAAACCCAACTTTGTAAGGAATAAGTGGGCATGACAACTTGCTGACTTTAAATAATTAGTACAGACTAATTTTTAATTGGAACTGAAATATTCTGAACCATTCCATTAAGGATTATACCACAATATGCTCTTCACCTAAAAAAGAAAAAATCATTAAAATCAACAGGAACATTTTACTAAAACTTCCTGGTGATCTCTGATGGAAAGTGGTTGCCTTTTGAGAAGTTTGCTAAGTATATAGCATGTGTTACATGAGTATACATATATTTCAATGTAAGAATTAACTTCAAGCTATTAAATATAATATCTTATTGCTACCTATATGGAAATTATTGGATGATTTATATTCAGTGACTCCAGCTAATTCTTACTAAGGTATTCAAAATTAAAATGTGATCTCACTTTAACAGAATACTAAATGTTCTGTAGTCTTATAATCCATGATAATAGGTGTGATTTGCCAGAATTATTTATCAGTTTCCTTACTGGCCTTCTTTTTAAATACATATGTCACTGAATTTCACAGGCCTTTCATGAAAGGGCATAAATGTAATTGCTGAAATAATTTACTAAACTATAAATTTTCTAATGAGCTAAGGTAACAGTGCAATTATTATATAGGGTTAACGAAAGTACTATATCTCAGCTGAATGACAGAATTAAATTCTTCAGAGCAAAAGGAATAAGTTTGCTTTTAAGTGAATGGTTCAACTGAGTAATTCAATAAAGAATGACACATGGTTCAGATTTGAGAGATTCCCATTTTAAGGAAACTATTCTGGGAAACCTGAAGACAGTTTTCTCTAAGTGGACCTTACAGTGAATGAATGATAAAAATTACATTCCCAGCGATGTGAATCAATTATTTCCCCAAAGGTTTTATTGTCATCTTAGTGACCAAAAAACAAAAACAATCCAGAATAATTTTCCAAGTAGCTGTACTTTAGTGCCAGTATTTCCTTCTCTTTGGGAACACATGTGGTTAAATCTGTGATGAAGCTCAACATTCTTAGCAACAACAAAAGTATGAAAACAGGAACAGAAGAATTACAAGAGAAGAATAAATCTGGAGAACTGACACTTCCTGATTTCAATACTTAACTAAAACTGTAGTCATCAAGACAATGCTTTACTGGCAGAAGGATACACTTTTATTCCATTGACCTAAATGTCTATCAAGAGTCCAGGGTCAGCTGGAATTTGATATGGGTGTCAAGATACTTCAGTGAGGCAAAGAATTATCTTTTCAACAAGTAGTTCCAGGACAATTAGATATCCACAAGCATAATTCTGAATTATGCTCACCTCATTTATAAAAATTAACTCAAAATGAATCATAGACCTAAATATATCTAAAACTATAAAACTCTAAGAAAACATGGGAGTAAATCTTCATGACATTGAAATAGTCAATGTTTTTTGCACAAAACAGCAGAGCACAAGCAACAAAAGAAAAAATAAATTGGACTTGATTAAAATTATTTCTAAAAGTTTTATGCTTCGAATGAAACTATCAAGTTGAAAAGATAATATATGTAATGAGAGAAAATATTTGCAAATCATGTATTTGAGTAGGGATTTATATCCAGAATATACAAAAAACACAACTCAATATTTTTTTAAAAAATGGACAGGGGGACCTTGAAGATGGCGGAAGAGTAAGACGCGGAGATCGCCTTCCTCCCCACGGATACACCAGAAATACAGCCACACGTGGAACAACTCCTACAGAACTCCTACTGAAGGCTGGCAGAAGACCTCAGACCTCCCAAAAGGCAAGAAACTCCCCACGTACCTGGGTAGGGCAAAAGAAAAAACAGAGACAAAAGAATAAGGACGGCACCTGCACCAGTGGGAGGGAGCTGTGAAGGAGGAAAAGTTTCCACACACTAGGAAGCCCCTCCGCGGGCGGAGACTGCGGGAGGCAGAGGGGGGAGTTTCGGGACCGCGGAGTAGTGCACAGCGACGGGTGCGGAAGGCAAAGCGGGGAGATTCCTGCACAGACGATCGGTGCTGACCGGCACTCACCAACCCGAGAGGCTTGTCTGCTCACCCGCCGGGGCGGGCGGGGCTGCGAGCTGAGGCTCGGGTTTTGGTTTTGGACGGAGCTCAGGGAGAGGACTGGGGTTGGCAGCTTGAACATAGCCTGAAGGGGTTAGTGCACCACGACTAGCCGGGAGGGAGTTCGGGGAAAAGCCTGCACCGGCCGAAGAGGCAAGAGACTTTTTCTTCCCTCTTTGTTTCCTGGTGCGCGAGGAGAGGGGTTTAAGAGCGCTGCTTAAAGGAGCTCCAGAGACGGGCGCGAGCCGCGGCTGAGGGCGCGGACCTCAGAGACGGGCATGAGACGCTAAGGCTGCTGCTGCCGCCACCAGGGGGGCTGTGTGCGAGCACAGGTCACTCTCCGTGCCCCTCTTCCGCGGAGCCTGTGCAGCCCGCCACTGCCAGGTTCCCGGGATCCAGGGACAACTTCCCCGGGACAACGCAAGGCGGGCCTCAGGCTGCTGCAACGTCACGCCGGCCTCTGCCGCAGCGTCACGCCGCCTCTGCCGCCGCAGGCCCGCCCCGCACGCAGTGCCCCTCCTTCCCCCATCCCCCAACCCCCGGCCTGAGTGAGCCGGAGGCCCCGAATCAGCGGCTCCTTTAACCCCGTCCTGTCTGAGCAAAAAACAGACGCCCTCCAGCGATCTGCGCGCAGGGGCAGGGCCGGGTACAAAGCTGAGCTCCTGTGAGCTGTGAGAGCAGGGAGGAGAGGGGGAGGTTTCTCCCGGCAGCCGCGGAGGCGGCGGATTGAAGCTCCACAATCAACTTGATATACCCTGCATCTGTGGAATACCTGAATAGACAAGGAATGATCCCAAATTGAAGAGGTGGAATTTAGGAGCGAGATCTATGATTTTCTTCCCTTTTCCTCTTTTTGTGAATGTGTACGTGTATGCTTCTGTGTGAGATCTTGTCTGTATACTCTTGCTTCCACCATTTGTCCTAGGGCTCTATCCGTCCATGACTTTTTTTTAAAAATTCTTTTTCTTAATAATTAAGTTTAATTGTAATAACTTTATTATACTTTACCTTCGTTCTTTCTTTCTTTCCTTCCTTCCTTCCCTCCTTTAGACAACGAATCACCCCAAATTGAGGAGGTGGTCTCAGGGAGCAGGATTTATGATTTTTCCCCCTTTACCTCTTTTTGTGAAGGTGTATGTGTATGCTTCTGTGTAAGATTTTCTCTGTATAGCTTTGCTTCCAACATTTGTCCTAAGGTTCTATCCGTCCCTTTTTTTTTTTTCTAAATATTTTTTAATTCAATAACTATATTATACTTTATTTTATTTTTACTGTATCATCTTTCTTTCTTTTTTCTTTCCCTCCTTCCTTCCTTCCTCCCTCCCTCCCTCCTTTCTTTCCTTCTTTGCTTCTTCCTTCCTTCCTTTCCTCCTTTCCTTCTTTCTTTACTCATACTTCTACTAATTCTCCCTACTTTTTCTCCCTTTTATTCTGAGCTGTGTGGATGAAAGGCTCTTGGTGCTCCAGCCAGGAGTCAGGGCTCTGCCTCTGAGGTAGGAGAGCCAACTTCAGGACACTGGTCAACAAGAGACCTCCCAGCTCCACATAATATTAAACGGTGGAAATATCCCAGAGACCTCCATCTTAACACCAGCACCCAGCTTCACTCAACGACCAGCAAGCCACAGTGCTGGACAACCTATGCCAAACAACTAGCAAAACAGGAACACAACCCACCCATTAGCAGAGAGGCTGCCTAAAATCATAATAAGGCCACAGACACCCCAAAACACACCACCAGACGTGAACCTGCCCACTAGAGAGACAAGACCCAGCCTCATCCAGCACAACACAGGCACTAGTCCCCTCCACCAGGAAGCCTACACAACCCGCTGAAACAACCTTAGCCACTGGAGACAGACATCAAAAACAACGGGAACTACGAACGTGCAGCCTGCAAAAAGGAGACCCCAAACACAGTAAGATAAGCAAAATGAGAAGACAGAAAAACACACAGCAGATGAAGGAGCAAGATAAAAACCCACCAGACCTAACAAATGAAGAGGAAATAGGCAATCTACCTGAAAAAGAATTCAGAATAATGATAGTAAGGATGATCCGAAATCTTGGAAGTAGAATGGACAAAATGCAAGAAACAGTTAACAAGGACCTACAAGAACTAAAGATGAAACAAGCAACGATGAACAATGCAATAAATGAAATTAAAATCACTCTAGATAGGATCAATAGCAGAATAACTGAGGCAGAAGAACGGATAAGTGACCTGGAAGATAAAGTAGTGGAAATAACTACTGCAGAGCAGAATAAAGAAAAAAGAATGAAAAGAACTGAGGACAGTCTCAGAGACCTCTGGGACAACATGAAACGCACCAACATTCGAATTATAGGGGTTCCAGAAGAAGAAGAAAGAAAGAAAGGGACTGAGAAAATATTTGAAGAGATTATAGTTGAAAACTTCCCTAATATGGGAAAGGAAATAGTTAATCAAATCCAGGAAGCACAGAGGGTCCCATACAGGATAAATACAAGGAGAAACACGCCAAGACACATATTAATCAAACTGTCAAAAATTAAATACAAAGAAAGCATATTAAAAGCAGCAAGGGAAAAACAACAAATAACACACAAGGGAATCCCCATAAGGTTAACAGCTGATCTCTCAGCAGAAACCCTACAAGCCAGAAGGGAGTGGCAGGACATACTGAAAGTGATGAAGGAGAATAGCCTGCAACCAAGACTACTCTACCCAGCAAGGATCTCATTCACATTTGATGGAGAAATTAAAACCTTTACAGACAAGCAAAAGCTGAGAGAGTTCAGCACCACCAAACCAGCTTTACAACAAATGCTAAAGGAACTTCTCTAGACACGAAACACAAGAGAAGGAAATGACCTATAGTAGCGAACCCAAAACAATATATAAAATGGAAATAGGAACATACATATCGATAATTACCTTAAATGTAAATGGACTAAATGCTCCCACCAAGAGACACAGATTGGCTGAATGGATACAAAAACAAGACCCTTATATATGCTGTCTACAAGAGACCCACTTCAGAACTAGAGACACATACAGACTGAAAGTAAGGGGATGGAAAAAGATATTCCATGCAAATGGAAACCAAAAGAAAGCTGGAGTAGCAATTCTCATATCAGACAAAATAGACTTTAAAATAAGGACTATTAAAAGGGACAAAGAAGGACACTACATAATGATCAAGGGATCGATCCAAGAAGAAGATATAACAATTGTAAATATTTATGCACCCAACATAGGAGCACCTCAATACATAAGGCAAATACTAACAACCATAAAAGGGGAGATCAACAGTAACACATTCATAGTAGGGGACTTTAACACCCCACTTTCACCCATGGACAGATCATCCAAAATGAAAATAAATAAGGAAACACAAGCTTTAAATGATACATTAAACAAGATGGACTTAATTGATATTTATAGGACACTCCATCCAAAAACAACAGAATACACATTTTTCTCAAGTGCTCATGGAACATTCTCCAGGATAGATCATATCTTGGGTCACAAATCAAGCCTTGGTAAATTTAAGAAAACTGAAATTGTATCAAGTATCTTTTCCGACCACAACGCCATGAGACTAGATATCAATTACAGGAAAAGATCTGTAAAAAATACAAACACATGGAGGCTAAACAATACACTACTTAATAACGAAGTGATCACTGAAGAAATCAAAGAGGAAATAAAAAAATACCTAGAAACAAATGACAATGGAGACACAACGACCCAAAACCTATGGGATGCAGCAAAAGCAGTTCTAAGGGGGAAGTTTATAGCAATACAAGCCCACCTTAAGAAGCAGGAAACATCTCGAATAAACAACCTAACCGTGCACCTCAAGCAATTAGAGAAAGAAGAACAAAAAAACCCCAAAGCTAGCAGAAGGAAAGAAATCATAAAAATCAGATCAGAAATAAATGAAAAAGAAATGAAGGAAACAATAGCAAAGATCAATAAAACTAAAAGCTGGTTCTTTGAGAAGATAAACAAAATAGATAAACCACTAGCCAGACTCATCAAGAAAAAAAGGGAGAAGACTCAAATCAATAGAATTAGAAATGAAAAAGGAGAAGTAACAACTGACACTGCAGAAATAAAAAAAATCATGAGAGATTACTACAAGCAACTCTATGCCAATAAAATGGACAATCTGGAAGAAATGGACAAATTCTTAGAAATGCACAACCTGCCAAGACTGAATCAGGAAGAAATAGAAAATATGAACAGACCAATCACAAGCACTGAAATTGAAACTGTGATTAAAAACCTTCCAACAAACAAAAGCCCAGGACCAGATGGCTTCACAGGTGAATTCTATCAAACGTTTAGAGAAGAGCTAACACCTATCCTTCTCAAACTCTTCCAAAATATAGCAGAGGGAGGAACACTCCCAAATTCCTTCTACGAAGCCACCATCACCTTGATACCAAAACCAGACAAGGATGTCACAAAGAAAGAAAACTACAGGCCAATATCACTGATGAACATAGATGCAAAAATCCTCAACAAAATACTAGCAAACAGAATCCAACAGCACATTAAAAGGATCATACACCATGATCAAGTGGGGTTTATTCCAGGAATGCAAGGATTCTTCAATATACGCAAATCTATCAATGTGATACACCATATTAACAAATTGAAGGAGAAAAACCATATGATCATCTCAATAGATGCAGAGAAAGCTTTCGACAAAATTCAACACCCATTTATGATAAAAACCCTCCAGAAAGTAGGCATAGAGGGAACTTTCCTAAACATAATAAAAGCCATATATGACAAGCCCACAGCAAACATCATCCTCAATGGTGAAAAACTGAAAGCATTTCCACTAAGATCAGGAACAAGACAAGGTTGCCCACTCTCACCACTCTTATTCAACATAGTTTTGGAAGTTTTAGCCACAGCAATCAGAGAAGAAAAGGAAATAAAAGGAATCCAAATGGGAAAAGAAGAAGTAAAGCTGTCACTCTTTGCAGATGACATGATACTATACATAGAGAATCCTAAAGACGCTACCAGAAAACTACTAGAGCTAATCAATGAATTTGGTAAAGTAGCAGGATACAAAATTAATGCACAGAAATCTCTGGCATTCCTATATACTAATGATGAAAAATCTGAAAGTGAAATCAAGAAAACACTCCCATTTACCATTGCAACGAAAAGAATAAAATATCTAGGAATAAACCTACCTAAGGAGACGAAAGACCTGTATGCAGAAAATTATAAGACACTGATGAAAGAAATTAAAGATGATACAAATAGATGGAGAGATATACCATGTTCTTGGATGGGAAGAATCAACATTGTGAAAATGACTCTACTACCCAAAGCAATCTACAGATTCAATGCAATCCCTATCAAACTACCACTGGCATTTTTCACAGAACTAGAACAAAAAATTTTGCAATTTGTATGGAAACACAAAAGACCCCGAATAGCCAAAGCAATCTTGAGAACGAAAAAAGGAGCTGGAGGAATAAGGCTCCCTGACTTCAGACTATATTACAAAGCAACAGTAATCAAGACAGTATGGTACTGGCACAAAAACAGAAAGATAGATCAGTGGAACAGGATAGAAAGCCCAGAGATAAACCCACGCACATATGGACACCTTATCTTTGATAAAGGAGGCAGGAATGTACAGTGGAGAAAGGACAGCCTCTTCAATAAATGGTGCTGGGAAAACTGGACAGGTACATGTAAAAGTATGAGATTAGATCACTCCCTAACACCATACACAAAAATAAGCTCAAAATGGATTAAAGACCTAAATGTAAGGCCAGAAACTATCAAACTCTTAGAAGAAAACATAGGAAGAACACTCTATGACATAAATCACAGCAAGATCCTTTCTGACCCACCTCCTAGAGTAATGGAAATAAAAACAAAAATAAACAAATGGGACCAAAAGACAACCCTCAGAATGGGAGAAAACATTTGCAAATGAAGCAACTGACAAAGGATTAATCTCCAAAATTTACAAGCAGCTCATTAACAAAAAAACAAACAACCCCATCCAAAAATGGGCAGAAGACCTAAATAGACATTTCTCCAAAGAAGATATACAGAATGCCAACAAACACATGAAAGAATGCTCAACATCATTAATCATTAGAGAAATGCAAATCAAAACTACAATGAGATATCATCTCACACCAGTCAGAATGGCCATCATCAAAAAATCTAGAAACAATAAATGCTGGAGAGGGTGTGGAGAAAAGGGGACACTCTTGCACTGCTGGTGGGAATGTGAATTGGTTCAGCCACTGTGGAGAACAGTATGGAGGTTCCTTAAAAAACTACAAATAGAATTACCATATGACCCAGCAATCCCACTACTTGGCATATACCCTGAGAAAACCAAAATTTAAAAAGAGTCATGTACCAAAATGTTCATTGCAGCTCTATTTACAATAGCCAGGACATGGAAACAACCTAAGCGCCCATCATCGGATGAATGGATAAAGAAGATGTGGCACATATACACAATGGAATATTACTCAGCCTTAAAAAGAAATGAAATTGAGCTATTTGTAATGAGATGGATAGACCTAGAGTCTGTCATACAGAGTGAAGTAAGTCAGAAAGAAAAAGACAAATACCGTATGCTAACACATATATATGGAATTTAAGGGAAAAAAATGTCATGAAGAACCTAGGGGTAAGATAGGAATAAAGACGCAGACCTACTGGAGAACGGACTTGAGGGTATGGGGAGGGTGAGGGGTGAGTTTTGACAGGGCGAGAGAGAGTCATGGACATATACACACTAACAAACGTAGTAAGGTAGATAGCTGGGGGGAAGCAGCCGCAAGGCACAGGGATATTAGCTCGGTGCTTTGTGACAGCCTGGAAGGGTGGGATGGGGAGAGTGGGAGGGAGGGAGACGCAAGAGGGAAGACATATGGGAACATATGTATATGTATAGCTGATTCACTTTGTTATAAAGCAGAAACTAACACACCATTGTAAAGCAATTATACCCCAATAAAGATGTTTAAAAAAAAAAAAAAAAGAATCATGAATAATTTATCTAGACACCACGCTCAAGGAGATAGAGCATAACTTCCCACCTCTTAAGTGTAGTGACTTCCTTCCAAAGAGTACATAATGGAAAGGGTGAATAAAGAGTACCTTTACAGTGGAGAAACCTACAAACACTACTGAGCCAGGTGATCAAGGTCAACATCAAGTGTTAGGTCATATTGTTAACAGGTACCCTTAATATGACTGTGATGACAAGGGCACTTTACCTGTGAGGTCTTCCTGCCAAAAAACCTTAACCCCAGTCTAATCAAGAAAAAATCATTAGACAAATTCCAATTGAGGCATTTTCACAATACCTGACCAGTACTCAAAACTTAAGGTCACCAAAAACAAGAAAAGTTTGAGAAATCATTACAGCACAAAGGAGACTAAGCAGATATGACAACTAAGTGTAACGTGTATTCTGGATAGGATTCTGGAACAGGAAAAACACTACGATAAAAAAACTGAGAGGGTTCCCTTGGTGGCGCAGTGGTTGAGAGTCTGCCTGCCGATGCATGGGACACGGGTTCGTGCCCCGGTCCGGGAAGATCCCAAATGCCGTGGAGCGGCTGGGCCCGTGAGCCATGGCTGCTGAGCCTGCGCATCCGGAGCCTGTGCTCCGCAACGGGAGAGGCCACAACAGTGAGAGGCCCGCGTACCGCAAAAAAAACAGAAAAAAAAAAAACTGAGAAAATATGAATACAGTATGGACTTTAATGATACTATATCAATAAAGGTTCATTAACTGTGACAAATGTACCACACGAATGTAAGATGTGACTAATGTGGGAAACTGGCCCTGGGGTATATGGGAATTCACTGTACTGTCTTCACAATGTTTCTGTAAATCTAAAACTATTCTAATAAGAAATGTGTTCTAAAAAAACATTTTTATTTGTTAAAATTTTTCATTAATATGTTCATTTTCAAGCTTGATATTTGGCTACTTTTAACAAGTGAAGTACTTTCTAAAATAAACAAAAGATAATACAGTTGGCCATGTATTAATCTAAACTTTAGAATTTTTCTTAGATAATGCAAAAGATTAAGCAAGAATACTGACATTCTAAAACCTAGTTTAACATAATTATATTTTTAACTCTTTAATCACCCAAGTTTCAAATAAACATGGTTGCAAGCTAAAAAAAAAAAAAAAAATGGACAAAGAATCTGAATAAGTTGTTCCCAAGAAAATATACAAATAGCCAACTAGTACATGAAAACAGGATTAGCATTATCAGTCATTAAGTATTCAAATCAAAACCACAGTAAGGTACCACTTCACCTCCACGAGGTTGGCTGTATTAAAAAAGATGAACTCTGACAAGTGGCGGTGAGAATGCAGAGAAATTGGAACCCTCAGACATTGCTTGTGAGAGTGTAAAATGGTACAGCCACTGTGGAAAAGAGTTTGGTGCAAGGCAGAAATAGACACACAGACAACAAACATTTGAACACCAAGGGGAGAAGGGGGGCGTGGGATGAATTGGGAGATTGGGATTGATATATATATACCAATATGTATAAAATAGATAACTAATGAGAACCTGCTATATAGCACAGGGAACTCCACTTCACCGTACAATAGAAACTTACACAACATTGTAAAACAACAATACCCGAATTAAAAAAAAAATGTTAACAGAGTTACCATATGATCCAGCAATCCAAGGGAAATAAAAACATCTACACAAAGCTTGTAAATGAATGTTCATAACAACATTATTCATAGTAGACAAGGAGTGTAACAACCCAATAACCCAAATAGTCATCAACTGAAAAATGAAGGAAAAATGTGCTATATCCATGCAATGCACTATTATTCGGCCATATAAAGAATGAAGTATTGATCCATGCTACAATATGGATGAACCTTGAAGACACTATACTAAGTGAAAGAAGCCAGTCACAAAAGGCCATAGATTCTATAGATTCTATAGAATATAGAATAGGAGTTACCTATTCTAAAATAGGTAACTCCACAGTGATAGAAAGTAGGCTAGTGATTGCCAAGGGCTGGGGGTATAGGGAGAATGGGGAATGACTGATAATGGGTTTGTGTTTTCCTTTTTGAGATAACGAAAATGTTTTAAACTTAGATTGTAGTAACTGTGGGACAACTCTATTTTACTAGAAACCAATGAATTGAACACTTCTAAAAGTGTATATGAATTAGATCTCAATAAAGACGTTAAAATAAACAATAAGAGTAAATATGGCATACATTTCAGTTGCTATAATATTTATATATTAAGCCAAATCAAAATTAATTCTATGGTATCTACAATAGAATTAAGCCAATTGAATATATCCAAGGATTCCAGAGCTCTTAAGAATGTTATCTTAAATAATAGTATCACTTGAATCTAGAATATTTCATTGCTTTATCTTTATATAATGAACTTTTGAAATATTCAAGAATTGGATGGACTTGATGCCTTAATAAGTCTAACAATTATTGGCATTGCTTTAACATGTATTGACCTAGATAATCTTATGTGACTATTTATTTATATACAAAGCATTCTATTAAACAGTTTATTTCAGCTCAGAGCTATTTTCTTTTCTTTTCAATAAATTAAACCAGCATCATGGTCAGTGGGAGCTAAGCTCCTGACATCCTACAATACTGATGATTCTTAATTTATGTCCTGAGAGACTAATACTGAGTATTTGTTCAGGGTACCATAGCAACTGTAGAATCAAAGCTATGATATTATGTGACAAATCTGTAGTTGAGAGAACACTTCAGGATTCCATTGGATCACCTGGGGCAGCAATATTACAAGTGTTTATGGTGTGGTTTCTTGATAAGGGACACTTAATTGGTGTTAATTTTATCCAAATTACAGACAACTATAGGGCATCTATTTCCATAGAGTAGAAAAGTCTCATCAAGATGTGTGAGAAAACACTAAGTGTATTTAATTTGTAACTGGTATCTCACAAAGGTTTTGATATTGATCTTTATTAAAACGGACTTCAAGTTGCATTCACCTAACCAATATGCTAAAGTGTTTGCGCAGAGAATAATAATATCTTGTCTAACATCAAAGGAAGACAAAACATTGTCAAATAATATTAATTTTCGTGACAACAGCACTTGTATTTGATCAGCACCATGATGTATATATTTCCCACTTTCCTCTTTGAGAATCTGAATAGTAGAGAACACTAATAACGTACCCAGGGAACAAACAATCCTTCCTTCCCTGTTTTATTTTACTCAATTAACACACAACAGATGTCTGCTTTCAGAAGGAAGCTTTGTAAGAGCACTGGGCTATGTGCCTCTTTGCCTTTGGATACTGGAGTGAATTCCAGCATCATGAAACTTAATGAAAGAAATGAAATTGCCATTTTTGTCCCAAGTTTTAATCTTGTATCACAGGTCTTGAATCACCAGGCTTAATCTCCAACTAATGTTGAACATGGGTATAAAAATACTGTTACTCCTCGTTATTTTAACCAAAAGAAAAGGAAATTGCAGACACATCAGTTACAGAAATGCAAAGATGAAATGTGATTAGAATTGTAAAACTCTTAGAGGAATGTAAACATTAAGAACAAGAATATTCAGTACGAAACTACTCAATTTTGCTTATTATAACAGGGTTTGGAAACTCTTCCTCATGGCTCTGTACTCTAGCAATTCAGCCTAGGTATGAAGACAGTGCCTGGCACCCTATAGGCCATCTACACAGGTGACAACCTGCTAGTGAGTCAGAAAAACCTGTTTCTACAAATATGTGGTGAAACCTTTATAAAACATAGAAAACGGAAATCTTACTAAAAGCCACATGACTTGTATCTAAAAAACCACAAAGAAAAACAAGTTAGAAACTAATAGAATATTTAAAAACCAGTAATTACTCTTAATTGATTA
The DNA here is from genome assembly GCF_963924675.1 of Phocoena phocoena. Lineage (NCBI taxonomy): Eukaryota > Metazoa > Chordata > Mammalia > Artiodactyla > Phocoenidae > Phocoena > Phocoena phocoena. The sequence goes on from NC_089231.1 coordinate 8,646,898, forward strand.
CAGCTAAGGCTCAAGCTCTTATTAAAACAAGAATTAGATAGCCAAAATTAGAAAGAGATACAATGTTATTTCAAAATAAAATTCATGAAAGGAATAACTAGAAAAGAAAGTCTTCAAAAATATGTTTCATAAATAAGCAGACTACAAAAATACGTAAGATATGTATGTTAAGAGAAAGGGAAACAAGTGATATTTTTTGATTGATAAATCAAAGGACTAGTGCTTAATTTCCCACAGAGGATAGGGAAGACATCATAGTCTAATAGTCAGCTTTTATTCAGAAGAGAACCTTTAAGTGTTTGAAAAGGACTATAATGATAAAAGGGATAATTATAATGATAAAAGGAAGAAATGTTTTCCTCTATCATACAAATATCTTTCCAGATTACAATTTTCCAAAATGACAGAAACATATGGAGTGGAAGTTACTTACCCTGCAACTTCTCCATGAATGAAACTGTTTTCACTTATAGGCACCTAACTGCATTTATATGGGTTGCTTTCCTGAGGTGGAAAGTTAAGACGGAACAAAATCCTTCTTTAACTGAATAAGATTCAAATAGAAAACTTTATAATTAAAATATTATACTCTTCCTTTAAAGAGAAGATGCAAACTGACTTGGGAATGAACTTCTGCATACATAATCTATAAACGTGGTTATCGGCCACTTCTAATGGAAGTTTCAAAGAACTACAAGAGATTCCAAAAGTGCAATGTTTCTAAAAATGTTTCTGAAACAGAAATGGACACCTCATTATTTGTTGAATTATATTTAAGCTTCTGAGTTCCAAACTTCTGCAACTGTCTATTATAACCTTGGTTATTTTGTAACTGAACCAACAGCCGTATCATTCCAGAAATCTCTTCACCAAGAAACTTTGATTAATTTCCTCTGAATAATTTTGATGACTGTTATCTAAAATAATCTACGGTTATAGCAGTAGCTGGATAGCTTAATATAAGAAAAAAGTTAATGACACAGTAGGATAAGTGTTTTAAAATACAGAAAAATATTTAAGTATTTTGTTTTACATATTTCCTAGTAGAAAATGTTTATGATCAACTTAGCTTAACAGTGATAGGGAAAACTCTTTTAAATAACAGCAAGGAATAAGTAAATGGAAATGTAGTCATGATTTACAAAATTTATACAGTATTGAAATATGAAGAAAATATTTCTTCCCCTAAACAGTAAGTAGAATAAAGCTGGCACACTTTAATTGCAATGCATCACTGCCATCATAGCCTTAGTAATATTACTAAAGTCAAAGGAGACTTAGTGCTGATGGAATAAAGATGGAAAACAGATATGTAGAGCACATATCTTAAAACAGAATTTTAATTCTGTACATATGAAAACCAATGAGACGGTAGTAAGCATTCTTTCACTAGAGTAACGTTCAGATTCCAAAATTTCAAAATATTTCCTTGCACCTTTCTTTGAACATAATCACTGCCCACCATCTGAGTCACTAGAACCAACTGTAAAGAGATTTACCTGCCATTTATTTTGTACTATCAAAACAAAGTCAATAGAGTAAAAAGGGTGAAACACATCTTTAAGTTATTATGAAAGCAGTTTTGACCTCACAGACCTCCAGAAAAATTGTCTAGGACCTTCAGAGTTGAGAACTGCTGGTTTAAAGCACGTTTTCCCAATGAACTACTTTCTAAGTTGGATGAGTTCAACCGTGATTGGTTTACTTTGCATTTGGCTAGAAGTTTCTAGAAACAGTATGAAAAATATTCTCAAATATCTGACTCAAACCTCCTTGTGTATAGGTTATATATATATAAATGAGGAAGCACATTATCCAACCTGATGGAGAATGGCGGCTTCTCATATTTAGAATAGCACACAGCAACACATGCTTTTAAAGTTACCAGCCTGGAATGCTGCTGTCCAGTTCATCTAAGAATATCTGTAAATAATGGAGATTGCTTCCACTAATAGTGTGCAAGTTCTAGCACGTTTAGCCTCCTGATAAAGAACTATGAGGTAAGCAGGTAAATGAAAGCAAACCGACATGCCCTGAATGCATATAAATTAATGAAGTGGGAAATGTACTGGAAAAATTCCGGAATGCTATTGGTCATCCAACAAGGTATTTACTGCCTTTTTTTTTCCCTCAACACGTCAATTTTGCCCGTCATACCTAGGTCATCACGTGAATACATCTCATGTAGATAGGCCAACGTAAGACTTTCTACAGCTACTTCGTGAAATAAAGATCACGCAACTCCTTGGACTTCCAATTTTTCCTCAGTTTGGATAAACATAAACTGATTTAGCTATTAATACCTACATTAAAATGACAATAGATATTTTATGTAATAGAGACCTCTAGTTTTAAAAATAAACTGTAAACATCAAAGAAATGTTGCATTAGCTAAAGACTACAATTCAGAATGTCCTGGGCTATTTGTTTACTTTTAGTTATTCAGGGAATTTTGTGAAAAATTGACATCACTATAGGACACCACTATAATTACTGCACTTGCATAAAAGACAGCCCTTCTCCTAAATTTAGGAAGGCAATTATATTTCTCCTTTTGAAGACACTGTATTTAAACTGAGGGTTTTTTCCAAAGAAGACCATATTCTGCTAATGGACAATATGCTATGAAGTATTTAATTTTGTTTACTTAGTAATTAAAAGGAAATGCAGTTTGTTCAGTAGTATAGATACTGAAGGTAAATGTTATACCACTAGAAACGTTTAACTGACTGCAGACTTAATAGACTTTTAGCATGTAAGATTTTTAGGGATTTTAATAGACTTTATTTTCTAGAGCAGTTTTAGATTTACATAAAAATTGAGAGGAAAGTAAAGAGTCCTCATGTAGTCCCTATGCCTGCCCCACACACATCCCCACCCCAGTTTCCCGTTATTAACATCTTGCATTAGTGTCGAACAGACAAAAGATAATGTCATCTTGAGCAAGGCTGGCAGTCATGAGGGTGGTGATAGGTGGTCATTTTGTGATATGTTAGGAATACAGGACTTAAAGAATGTGAGGACTGATTTAATATGGAATAAGTGAGAAAGAGAGGAATTAAAAATGATTAATTGTTTTGCCTGAGTAATGGAACAGCTAGAGAAGTGGGTTTAAAGATATAAAGTTGAGAGTTGTCAGCATATAGATGGCATCTAAAGCCACGAGGTTTGAAGATATCACCTTTCGGACGCGCAGGCTCAGCGGCCATGACTCACGGGCCCAGCTGCTCTACCGCATGTAGGATCTTCCCAGACCGGGGCACGAACCCGCAATCCCTGCACCAACAGGCGGACGCTCAACCGCTGCACCACCAGGGAAGCCCTGAAGATATCACCTTTGGAGCGAGTGTAGGTAGGCACAGAATAAATGAAAGGATAAGACACTCACACATATAGAACTGAAGACGTGAAGAGAAATCAAGATTGAGATCAAGAAGGGCAGAAGAAGGTGAAACCCCAAAAAAACACTGATTTTTCTAGACGCCGAGAGTACGTTACTTTAAGAATGGGACTGACTGTCAAATTATTATGATAGTTTGAGAAAGATGAAGCCCAAGAATGGAGCACTGGCTTTAAAAGTATGGAGCACATTTGTGGCCTTGAGGACTTTTCCATTGGTAAAGAGGCAGTGGTCAGAAGTATCACTGCTGTGATTAGAAACAGAATGAAGGTTGTGAAGATAAGAAGTTAATATATTTCTTTCAGGTTTTTTTTTTTTTTTTTTTTTACTGTAAAGAGAGTTTAATAATAGCAAAAATGGAACGTGTACTTAAATGAAGTCAGTTCATTTACAATACTTTATATATAAAATATTTAAATATACATGTATGTGTATATACACATGAATATATATATATATACTTGTGTATGTTTTTTTGTTTGTTTGTTTTTGCTGTACTCGGGCCTCTCACTGCTGTGGCCTCTCTCGTTGCAGAGCACAGGCTCCGGATGTGCAGGCTCAGCGGCCATGACTCACGGGCCCAGCCGCTCCGCGGCATGTGGGATCTTCCCAGACCAGGGCACGAACCCATGTCCCCTGCATCGGCAGGCGGACACGCAACCACTGCGCCACCAGGGAAGCCCCTCGTGTATGTTTTATATATACAGGCTGACCACAGATAGGAACTGAGAAATTTCATCCATAGGATCAGATATGTAAGCAGAATATAATGGTTCCAACTGATATAGCTAATTTGGTAGATGTGATGGTGAGAAGTGTGTAAATATTCTGTATTCCACATTCCTGTTTCTTTTTGTTTCTCAGTAAATTCAGAAGAAAGATTATCATCTGAGAGTATGGAGGAGTGAGGAGGGATTAGAATAGAGATAGGAAGTGAAACAGTCATTTAGAAAAGTTAATGCTGGAATGCTAAGATGCTACTTGAGACTAGTGATCATGAATATAAACCAAGACCTGTTACCACAGCACTAGGTTCTTTAGTGCCACATGCACAGCGGATGAAGCAGAAGCTTGCATTTAATGATGAAGCAGAGCTTGAGCTTTGCAAGTGAATGTCTACAAAGGATATGGGGGCACGGAAATTAAGGTATATGCAGTGAAGGGATTATAATGTAGAGACATCACATTTATGGACAAGGAGTGAAATCAGAAACGGAAGTGGATAAGTGACAGTGAAAAAGCAGTATCATCAATAGATTATATGCCCCAGGGGGTTGAAGTTTTGTAGTACTTGGTACTGAAGAAAGTAAACTGGAAAGATAAGAGTATGTTTGGAGAGTTCGAGACCCTGAAGAAAGTCTAGTAATTGGTGAAGATAATATCTGCAATGTGACCTTGGGAGTAGGTTGGTAAAGTCGAGTGAAGGACAAGATAATTGGAAAAGAAGAATTTGAGGAACTGAGAGTGCAAAGTGCTGAAAGTTTTCATTTGGGATACTGTACTCAGTAATAGAGTCCAAAAGAATAGAGGAGTGACATTGCCAAGATGGTGACAGAGGTTGTTTTTGACTTCACTCCCCATCACAGGAAGAACAACTAGCAACTACTCATGGACAAGGCATCACTGGGAGGATCCTACAACACAGGAAGGAGGCTGAGGCAGTCGCCTGCACCCCAGAGACCAAGACAGACTGAGGGGGAAGGTGAGAGGAACGGCTACACACTGACTGCATTGCCCCTCCCCCAGGCTGGGGCAGCACCAAGATCCTGTCACCTGGGACCCTGATTGAATCACTACAGTCTTCTCCTTCAGAACAAGAGTTCTTCCTTAGAACTGCATCCGAATGACTGCAAGTGCATTTTATGAGGGATGCTGATGACCGTACAATACACCACCTTCAAAGACTACCCCTGGCTTCTTCAGAATCATGCCTACAACACCCATTTTGGATTTCTCTGATGTAGACTCTCTACCAAAAGGGTTTCAATCTAGAGTTGACATCCTGGCTCTGGCTTCCCTGCATCCCAGCCTCTAGAGCAAGTTCTGGATCTCAACTCCCTTACTCTGCTCTACCCTTCTACTGTTAATGGAGTCCTGTCCCATTGTATTCTGAAATACGATTACCACCTCTGGAACATACAACTCAGTCATTCAATGCACTAATTTAACTCTCAAAAAGTGATTGCTTCCAATCAAATGTGCAATTACCGAGAAGTGACACAACTATACTTTTCGCTCTCTTAAACGAATCAGGTAAATACTTGAAACAAACAACAACAACAACACAAAAAAGCCCACCAGAAGCTGGTGGGTTTTTTTAATCTATAACTTTAACCAAAAGTAAAACATTTTCTGCTAATTAAAGCAATAATATGTGAAGATATAGTAAGAACATAAATCTTAAACCTTTAGGAGATGACTATAACTGTTTGTTGAATATTTCTTCATAATTTGTGCCAACATAAATTTTAGTCTTGCATTTATACTCATTGAGTGTGAAATGCATCAAATTACAAATTTAAATATGTCTAATTGTGTGCAGCTTCTATTTTGTCATCTGATTTTCCAACTCCAGCAGAACCACACAAATGAATAGTTATAGATCTTGCATATATATCTTTTTAAACATCAAAAGTTCTTAATTTATTATAGCATGAAGGGAAAATGACTCATAAGAAATTCATAGCCTTAGAGTTCTGAGTGTTTAAATACAAGTAGTCATACCTTTTTAAATAATTCCAGTTGAGCAACACTAAGAAAAATTTAAGTTTTCATATTAGTTAGGTAACTGAAATGTCTTGTAATAAATGACCTACCTGACAAATCTTTAAAAAAGACGGAAGTTCAAATATCATGATTATTATTTTAGAAAGTTAAAAAGCATGTAAACCTAAAAGTATAATTCCACTCTTGACATTATTTTTACAACACAATATTAATACCCTAAATATGTCACTCTTTCTCATTATATATTCCATATAAGAAAATTTTGAGAAAGATTTTTATTTCCTTTGACACAATAAAATGTCCCTTGTTTTATTTTTATCTTACTGGAACATTATTTGAAATGCTTTACCATTAAGCTCAATTATGGTTTTTTTCATGAAAAGAATATTCCAATTAGAGCAGAAAAAAAATACTTGTCCCTGAATATTCTCTTTGGAATGACCCACCAGAAACTTAAAACACTAATCTTTTTTTTTTTTTTTTTTTTTTTTTTTTTTGCGGTACGCGGGCCTCTTACTGTTGTGGCCTCTCCCATTGCGGAGCACAGGCTCCGGACGCGCAGGCTCAGCGGCCATGGCTCACGGGCCCAGCCACTCCGCGGCATGTGGGATCTTTCCGGACCGGGGCACGAACCCGTGTCCCCTGCATCGGCAGGCGGACTCCCAACCACTGCACCACCAGGGAAGCCCTAGACAGCAAATTCTTTCAGACAGTAAGTGGAGTTCAAAGGTTCTTCCTGAGTCTTATGGGCCTTGATTATTTTCAGCTCAAAATAATCCACATGCCAGAGTGGCACATTCTAGGGTGGCCTGTTTTGAACTCCATCAGAGACAATTTAGGTGGTTGGTAAAGTGAAGGAAGAGCAAGATCATGAAGAATGATTGCAGGAAATGGTACACTTCAAATTATCCACAGAAAGTGGAGCAAAATTATTAGAAGGATTTAAATTAGCTGCATACATGTACAAGGATGCAAGACCTCTGTTCGTGTTGTAGTGCTATGATGTCTTGACTTTAGGGGCACCTGAGACCACTCTACTGATGCTGGCCCAGTTAGAGGCACAGACTGTGCTGGTCCTTGCCCATATATTCCGGTTGGGGTGTCAGACAATAAATAATTAAACGCATAATTACAAATAGCCCTTAAGCACTGGAAGGAAAAGAAGAAACATGGCCCCCTGTTTCCGCTGCATCCTGTAAAAACCACCATTTTGACATTTATTTTGCTATATATAACTTCAGACATTTACGTTGGACTATCCCCAGCCACACTGTAAACCTCTTCTTAGGAAGAACTCACTCAAGTATATGCTAACATCTAACACAGAGGTTAGGAAGTAATTAATATTAAATGAACTGGGCTGGTTTTTTACAGTTCAGTTCAGATCCTGGGTCTGTGGTTACCGCTTGTGTCCCCATGTGAACCTGAAGCCGGCCTCTTTATTATTATTTTTTTTAATCTTAACCTGAAACACTTACCAGATCTTTTCCTTAGATAAATGTGAATTTCAGTCTATCGCTATTCTCACAATCTTAAAATTAGCAGGGTGTAAATTAATGAGATTTCACCAAAATATATTTCGGGCTGGGAAAGAATTCCTGTGTCCTTCCAAATAAAGGCTTGCTTAAAAAAATCAGCTGTTAATTTAAATAATTAATGTTCTGTAGGTTTAAACAGTGTCTCTCACATTCACCATTGCTGATGATATCAGACTTTTGAAAAGATTCACCTTTTTGACACCAGAAGCATTAACATGCGAGGCCAGAATTAGCTAAGCAGTAATGAGGTGATAATTGCTAAGTGTGAAGCCACACAGACAATGCTTTTAGAAAAACACCAGCACTTTGAGAGTGAACTTACAGTGCTCAATAGTACCTATTCTTTCCGTCTGTTTAAGTGATTTTTTATCTTTTGAATTTCAAAACTAGAAGACATCAATTTGTTTTGCAAATTACAATGCTACAGGTAGACTACAATGGACTAAGCCTCACTTCCGTAGCAAGCCATTTCATTTATGCCCTACTAGTAAAATCTGTTACAGTAAACACGTGTTCAGTGGGGACCAAAGTTATGAATTTGAGTCTCAATGGTGGCAGTCTTTTCTCATTAGACCAGTGGTTCTGATATTTCACTAGACATTAAAATCATTTGAGAAGCTTTTAAAAAATACTCATACACAGGCTCCACCCATAAAAATTGACTCGGCTAGTGGAGATGAGGCTTGAGTATTAGTATTTTTACAACTCAATCAAAAGATGCTCAGAAGATCTAAATAGACATTTCTCCAAAGACATAGAGATGGCCAAAAGACACATGAAAAGATCCTCAACATTACTAATTATTAGAGAAATGCTAATCAAAACTACAATGAGATATCACCTCACACCAGTCAGAATGGCCATCATCAAAGTCTATAAACAATAAGTGCTGGAGAGGGTGTGGAGAAAAGGGAACCCTCCTACACAGTTGGTGGGAATGTAAATTGGTACAACCACTATGGAGAACAGTATGGAGGTTCCTTAAAAAACTAAGACTAGGGCTTCCCTGGTGGCGCAGTGGTTGAGAATCTGCCTGCTAATGCGGGGGACACGGGTTCGAGTCCTGGTCTGGGAGGATCCCACATGCCGCGGAGCAACTAGGCCCGTGAGCCACAACTACTGAGCCTGCGCGTCCGGAGCCTGTGCTCCGCAACAAGAGAGGCAAGAGAGTAAGAGACCCGCGCACCGCGATGAAGAGTGGCCCCCGCTTGCCACAACTAGAGAAAGCCCTCGCACAGAAACGAAGACCCAACACAGAGAAAATAAATAAATAAACTATATATATATATAAAAGAAAAGTACACATTTAAAAACTAAGACTAGAGCTACCATATGATCCAGCAATCCCACTCCTGGGCATATATCCAGAGAAAAAACATTGTTCAAAAGAATACATGCACCCCAATGTTTACTGCAGTGCTATTTACAATAGCCAAGACATGGAAGACCTAAATGTCCATTGACAGATGAATGGATAAAGAAGATGTGGTATATTTATACACTGGAATATTACTCAGCCATTAAAATGAATGAAATAATGCCATTGGCAGCAACATGTATGGACCTAGAAATTATCATACTAAGTGAAGTCAGACCGACAAAGACAAATATATGCAGAATCTAAAAAAAGTATGCAAATGAACTTATTTACAAAACAGAAACAGATTCACAGCCTCAGAAAACAAACTTATGGTTACCAAAGGGGAAAGGTTGGGGGGAGGGATAAATTGGGGGTTTGGGATTGACATATACACACCACTGTATTTAAAATAGATAACCAACAAGGACCTACTGTTTCTCATAGGGAACTCTGTTCAATATTATGTAACAACCTAAATGGGAAAAGAATTTGAAAAAGAATAGATACATGTACATGTATAACTGGATCACTTTGCTGTACACTGGAAACTAACACAACATTGTTATTCAACTATACTCCAATATAAAATAAAAATTTTTTTTTAATATCTAAAAAAAAAAATACTCCAAAAGGTATTTATTGCACAGATTAGAAAATCATATTAGACTTTGATCTTTACACTGGGAATATATTTTATCTATAGCTATATTTGACTTACAATTGTACTGAGCACTTATATCAAATTTGTTTTATGAAAAAATCCACGAATTTCTGAAAGCAGGAATGTCATCTAAAAGTTAGGTGATTCTTCTTCCCTCACCATAGGACTTTTATTTGTCGATTACTATAGGCTAACTCTCGCCCTCTGCTGCTTGGTTTGTGAATTGTAGGCATCTAGGGGCTAAGAACTACTTGAGCCCTGATTTACATCTTTTTTAACACAACATAGTCACTAAGTATTTTTAAAGTCCTCTTACTATTAGAATCTATTACTAAAATATAAATAGAGAAAATAAGAGGAAGTATTGAGCTACAGTAAGGGAAAAGAATTTAACAAAAAGAAGAAACTGAAATTGAGAGTAAATCCAATTAACAACTCAGCAAACTGAGTGATTAAACTCTTAGCTTTATAAACAAATAATTTGAGATTTAACTTACTTTTGCATCAGTTACGATGCAGTTAAGATTTTGCATAATAGCCAACGTTTCCACAATTTGACCTATCGCTGAGAAGCAAAGAAAATTAGTAATTCTGAATATATCAAGAGTCATATTATATTCATATCCTTTAAGCCCAATAATTCCACTTAGAAAACTTTTTTTTCCAATGGGGAAAAAAGGTCTGTACAGTTGAATTTGAACAGCTTAGAAGTTAATCATCCTATAACTTAGAGTTGGCCCTACATGTGTGTGGATTCAACCAACCACGAACTGGGTAGAAAGTAGTATTTACTATCAAAAAATCTTCGTATTCAGTGGACCCACAGAGTTCAAACCTATGTTGTTCAAGGGTCAACTGTACATGAAAGTAGTCATGGTACAGTTATGTTGAGAAAAAAAATCCAAACAACCTTCAGTAAAGGAGGCTTGGTTGATTAAATAAATTTATATCCAAGGAAATAAGTATTATCCCACCCCTTGAAATACCAAGTATGGAAACTACATAGCAGCAGGAAAACTGATTATGGTAACTGGTAAAGCAGAGTATATTATTTCAAATGATGACTCCAATCCTGCATAAAATTGCCTAGGCATTAGAAGTTAATATACACTGAAGTAATATGATACGATGGTGTTAGGATAGTTGATTTTTAAAAAATTTTTCCTTCTTTATATGATATGATATTGTTTTACAAAATTTAAAATATTCCTTGGCAAGCCTTATCTCATTCAGTCCTTCCGTCTTCTTGATACTAGTACGGTGTGGAGCACCCATGTGTCTTAGTAATCGTTTATATTATACTCCTTGCTTCTTAGGTACTATCTGTCCTGTCTCTACCAACTTTGGTTATTGCATCATTATATTATTCATTAGACTGTTTTTCCCACCATATTTATTAAAGTGGTAAGTTATTTTGGTATCTTAATGTGGATATATATGTAATTAGTTCTGCAATTCAATAATGAACTCTCAATTAAAATTTGCCATCACATAATGGCTTCAATGAAATGATGAGAAAAGAATGTTTGACTTCTAACACATACACATCAATTTAGAATTTTTTTTTTTTTAGTAAGTTTGTTTAAAGAAAAGCAACTCATCCAAAATGAATTTTTTAATTTTCTCATTTCTTTAATCAGACCCTGGGTTTTCTCTTAAGGGCCCCCAAGTGTCTATTTCTCTTTTCAGTATAGAGGATTAATATCTCATTTTCATTTATTTAAAATTTGTTGACTTGTGGGAGTTGGGAACTTTGTATTTGACAGTTCCAATTAAACATTAATTTCAACTAATTGCAATTTGAAGAATGTGTTACTATGAAATTAAAAAACTCAGCAGTGAAACTGACAGAATTTCCTTTGCTTCTCTATGATAAGTCAAATTATAGTAATGCTGACTGCTATCTAATGCAAAATCTTATTTCCATGAGAAATATTTTCATTCCCAGCCACCAGAAAGCGTATGACCTTTAATCAAAGAAAAACTGAAGACTGACAACTGCAATTAAATAATCCAGATTACAATACCCATATGAGTTGACCGTGCTTTGGATCAGTCCTCTCCGGTGATCAACTGATTGGATGGAGAGGTGCAGAACACTGAACTATTTTATGTTTTGAACATATATTTCAATGCATCTATTTTTAAGCTTCAGATATGAAATATGTCCAAATACTTATCCATATGGAATTATAGTTCCAAAAGGTTCTATTTCAAATCTGCACAAATTCCATTCGCCAAAGACCTCACAGGACCATGCCCACCATTTATGCTTGGGAACTATATTCCTCCCACAGATGGGGCAACAAATACTAAAATACACACACATACCCTTTCACTCATTCCTGCTCTCACATACAATACAACACAGCCCATCTTCCTGGTCACAAATGTTTGTTTTCCTTCCTTCAGCATTCAAAAATTTTCACCCTTTCTCCAAGAGAAATTACCCAAGCAACCTTCCAATCACAACCTTGATCTCAAAGTCAAAGATCTCATATCTATGTCAGATCTCAATACACCTTCTCTTGCTCCAGAATCTACGTACTCAAAAGTAATTTATACTCTCCTCCCTCACCCACCCAATATACTATAGTGAAACTAGGACAGGAAAACTGCAATAAAAACTTCCATGTAGAAAAGAAAATCGAAAATATTTATGAAATCTAACTTTGCAGATGTTTCAAGGAGCTCCTGTTCTGCTCATGGGGAATGCTCCTTTATCCGGCCTGGGTTCTCCTCCCTGATAATAGCTGCCTAGTCTGTAGTTCTCCATGGTCTTTGTTCTCTAGGTGGTTCTTTTGCATTATTCACCATGTCCTTATTTGAATAAGGCTCTGGACGTTACTCCTTCTCAGGTGTGGACAGCATGCCCAGCCAGCTCCTTGTCCGAGAAGTTTGGAGGAATGAAGAGTTCTTTCAAATCCTGATAAATCAGTCTATTTTATCCCAGGCTGGAAGCTCATTTGCCAGTGTATCTTTCACAAAAACAAGTCCTTTTTTCTTTTGATTCCAGCAAATACCACAGGTCAGTTGTCCCATCTGCAGTTCTCTGGGAGACATTCTATTGTCTCTGAGCTACCTGCAGTTGCCTTGAATCTGTGGGATGTTCTGAGAGAAGCACAATCTCATTCTCTTCTCCCTGTGCCATTTTGTTCAGCTTCAAGGATTTATACAAAATGACATTAATTAAGAGCTTTTAGCAACAGGCTTGAAGGCCACACTGTTGAATTGGTTCTTGCCTAAGCTTAACCTTAATTGATGTTCGTTGTTCCAAGCCATCCTCAGTTTTATGTATTACCATTTGCAAATGAAAATCAGACCCTGGCAGTCACAGAACTACTTAAATTTCTGTATTATCTTACATATCTTTTTGAAAATTCGACAAGTCTTTTCTGAGTTCATCTCTCTTTTAGGCACTTGTCAAACACACCAATAGTAAGCAAGAAATACTAGCTACATACCTATTCATCTAAAAACCACAGCTCATTCTGTCCATCATCAGCTTTCCAAGGTATTATAGGATATAATGTACCAAACCTTTCAAGACTCCATAAAATGCGTTGCCATCATTCTAACCTCCAATAAGTTTTCTCACCACCTACTTCTGGCACTGGAGTCAATGTAATATAAGCTGACCATACCAGTCAGCTTTAGCTAAGTTTTCCTATAGCAACAAACAAATCCAAAATGTCAGTGGCTTATCACAACAAATATTGATTTTTTTTTACCCATGTGGATCCATTTGGTCAGCAAAGCTGTGCTCCATATCCTTTCCACTTCAGAATTCGCGCTGAGAGGATGATGTCTACTTTGCACCTGCTGGCCTCATGACACGAGACAAGGCAGAAAAGACACATGGGAAAAGAGGCACGGCAGAGCCCTGTTTGGGCTCATAAAGCCCCTGATGGTAAGTGGCACACGGAGCTTCTGCTCGTCAGGCAAAGCAAATGTCACATGCGCCAAGCCTGATGTTGATGATGTGAGAAGAATGATTCTCCTACAGGGAGGGGCAACGAACAGAATCCTTCTTAAAACCACAGCCGTTTTTAAAATTACATGATTAGATGGCTGTATCAGATTTTTGGGAACTAGTACTTCATTAGCCCTGGAAAACTGTGTATTATCACAATTTCCTTGCTGATGACTCAGTCCCAAGCAATTTCTTAAAGCCTATATTGGCAAACACAAAGGTTATTTACCACCACTTGCAACAAATGCTTTTATATCAAAACTATTCACAAGAATAATGGCTATGATGAAAATAAAAACCCAAAACCACTCTACATTCCACTCCTGAATTACTCTTCCACAGTCCAGCCTCACTACCCACGCACACCATTAAAAACTACATATATGTCTTCGTAAAAAGAGACATCAAGGATGAAATGCCCACGGACAAGTCAGCCCTAGTAAGATCGGGGATGATGTATGAGCCTCACTGGTCCACTCATTCTATTTTCATGTGATGTTATTAGATTAGAAAATCTGGTGTGCTTGACTGGAGTAGTTTTGATGAAAAATTAAATCTTAAAATGTGGACTGTGTTCTGTTACTGAATCACCCCTTGGAAAAACAATTCCGTTTTCTTTTTTAAATTTCCAACTGTTTGGCATTATCTGCAAACAGTCTCTCTGACCAGGGAAGTAATTATTTTTGCCTCAAAAGTTGTCCGCTAGAAGCAGATGCCGTGCCTGGAACCCCATCTGAAGTACTTGCCACCATGGGGTGGCGGACGCTATCACACTGACAGTGGAGACCGCTTCTTTCTTGTCTGTAACTGCAGCTGAAATCACACCTCCCTGTTGCAGGTGTACTGTCAAGGTATCCCATTCTTAAACATGCCATAAACCATTAGCAAGTTGACCTTTCACGACAAAACAAGATGCCTACATTCTTTAAACATCAGAGAGCGCTGGGGAGAATGTATATATCATAACATGTAATCACAACATACATCATGTTTCTATAATATATAGAATTAAAGCTTAAAACTTAAAACACTAAGTTGTCGTTTGTTTTTTTTTTGTTTGTTGTTTTTTTTTTTTGCGGTACGCGGGCCTCTCACCGCTGTGGCCTCTCCCGTTGCGGAGCACAGGCTCCGGACGCGCAGGCTCAGCGGCCATGGCTCACGGGCCCAGCCGCTCCGTGGCATGTGGGATCTTCCCGGACCGGGCACGAATCCCTGTCCCCTGTACCGGCAGGCGGACTCTCAACCACTGTGCCACCAGGGAAGCCCAACACCAAGTTTTAATGATACCTATGGTACCATGCCTCCCCACACGACCAAGCTAAAACATACCTGAAGCGATAGGGCACACGTAAACAATGCACTACTAACACTACAAAAATGAGCATGTTGTTTACAATAATAGTTTCCTCTCCTTCCACTTACACTTTTTTGATTTTAATGTTTAAAAATGTGAAGTTTTTACCTCAAGCAATGCCATATGCTAATAAAGAAAGTGCTTTTTCTATGCTATGAAATGCAATTTTGAATCTATGTGACATATGTTCCACTTATAAGATACCTTATTTTCCTTTTGGTTGAGTCCCCATTTTAGTTCTTCTACTTGAAATCTCAGTTTCTTCACTTCGGCCTCATTTCGATCCATGAGGTTGCTGACATGGGTCATTTCTGCCGTCTTTGCCTGGTGTTGCCTGCTTAGTTTATGGTAGGCATGTTGAAGGTCCAACAGTTCCTTTTAAAAGAAAACAGGGATTCCATTACTTATAGTTTACTCTGATACAGTCAGAAGAATGGCAACTTGTTTGGAAAAAATAGAAAAGCACTTTAGGAAGAATTCAGATCAGGTGTCTGGAGCTCTACATTTCTGCGATTACATATTATGATTCGCATATAACTATAGGTGGAAGGTGTATTTCTGTGTGGCTAAAATACGTGCAACTCTTTACGTGCTTGAGGGAATGACCCATTTTTCATGTTGTGCAAATTTAGTTTTTATGCTTTCCAAAAGAGGAATCTCATCTCCATAAATGAATAAAATATAATAAAAATAAGTACAAGAAGAACTGTTTTCATCTGCTAAATCAGCCTAAGTATTAAAAGTAAGCAGACTATCTGCTTTTAATTATTTTTCTTAAAAACAAAAAGGTTTTGTGCTGCTGTACTCATGCCGTGAATGGCACCCTCCTGAAACCACATGAATCTGGCTCAGAGACCTGAAGGGGCTGACCCTGGGGAAAATCCAGAGTGAATCCCATGAAGTGACTGGATCTCCAGTCAATCTTGTCATAATCAACATTCTACAGACATGAATTGACAGGTTACATTAATTCGCCTCAGATTTCTTACAGCTGCATATAAATCTACAATTATCCAAAATAAAAGTATAATGAAAAGAAACACATCAAGATGCTACTCCTCATGTCTTCAGACTGGCAAGATTATGTGTGATAAAATAATCTGTTGGTTAAAATGTGAAGAAACTGAGATTCATTCATGGAAAAATGTTGACAAAACTATTTAACATGAAAAATGCATTAAAACTCCAGCCCAGCCATTCTACTTCCAGGACTGTGTCCTACAGACACACACACAGTTGTGTGAAATGCTGTATGCATGTGGACGTGTAGCACAGCGTTATTTTTATGTTAATAGTGAATGACTGGAAACGAAGATCATCGTCATAATGTCATCATATGGAGCTGATTAAATAAAGCCATTAAGCTTTTTAATGCTTAAAATATAATATGGCAGCCTTTTGTATAATGCTATCTCTCAATATTCTATTAAGTAAAGCAAAATGCAAAACAGTGTGAAGCCAAAAAAAAAAGCTGAATTTTTTTTTTTAAATAAATTTATTTATTTATTTATGACTGCGTTGGGTCTTTGTTGCTCTGCGCGGCTTCTCATTGCAGTGGCTTCTGTTGTTGCGGAGCACGGGCTCTAGGTGTGTGGGCTTCAGTAGCTGTGGCTCGAAGGCTCTAGGGCACAGGCTCAGTAGTTGTGGCGCACAGGATTAGTTGCTCCACGGCATGTGGGATCTTCCCGGACCGGGGATCGAACCCTTGTCTCCCGCATTGACAGGCGGATTCTTAACCACTGCGCCACCAGGGAAGCCCTAAAGTGAATTTTGATATGACACCATTGATTACTGGTAGCCTCCTGGTCTGTATGAAACACAGAACTCCAACCAAACAGGTAAATGTTCTGCAGATGTGAGAAGAGGGTATGGACTAGAGCGCAGGACCTGGGAGAAATTGCTGACCACTCTCAGGAAGCCAGGAGGAGGAAAAGGCAGAGGAGGGCTCCCACGCCCACCAACCACCCACCACGCCTCCATGGCAATCTATCAAATAACCGAGAGATTCCTGGAATCTTGCTGCTGTTCTGAAAACCCTGGCCCCCATAAGAGTCAGAATCACAACCATTGGTATTTAAACCTGAGCAGTGCCGAAGGGCAGCTGGGAACAGGCAAACTTGGACAGGCAGCTAGACCCCTGCTGATGGGACAGGCTCATGGTCCCTTCCCTTGCCTCACAGTAACAGTGCAGTTTATGGCTTCACGGCAGTGTTTTATCAAATTACGTCACAAACCACATTTAAAATGCAAACAGATTTCTCCTTTCTTCAGAGTACAATTTTCCAATGCCAAATTATATACCTTATGCTTTCACAGAAAGATATGCAGTAGGGAAACACAATTCTCTTATTTGGAATGACAACGGAGCATTTAATGAAAGAATTTCTTGATCTGGCAAACAAAGAATTTGCCACAAAAGTAATGCAGAGCTTAATGGAAGAGGAATAGCAAATCTGTAAAATGATGGCTTTTCCTCAGGAATTATGCAACTACCTAAAAGACCTTTGTGGGGCTTCCCTGGTGGCGCAGTGGTTGAGAGTCCGCCTGCTGATGCAGGGGACATGGGTTCGTGCCCTGGTCCGGGCAGATCCCACATGCCGCAGACCGGCTGGGCCCGTGAGCCATGGCCGCTGAGCCTGCGCGTCCGGAGCCTGTGCCCCGCAACGGGAGAGGCCACAACAGTGAGAGGCCCACATACCGCTAAAAAAAAAAAACCCTTTGTGATTTAGTAAAATTATTTCTCAGATAGTCAATGCTTTGACTTTAGGCTTGTACAATTCACTTAGATTTGTTTAAATGGAGCTAAGTAAACAAAAAGAACCTTTGAGATGTGCATATAGGAAGGGAGGGAGGGAGGAGAGAAGGGAGGGAGAGAAGGGAGGAGAGAAGGGAGGAGAGAAGGGAGGGAGGGAGGGAGGAGGGAAGGAAATTCATTGCTGTTTGTCAGTACCAATTCCACCCCAAGCATGTGTCATCCTTGTAGGCAGACCTCTAGCATTCATGCTCTACTGCATGGCCATTTGCTCAGGGAAGGCCACCTTATTCTCAGGCCCGGGAGGTGGATATATGTTAGCCAACGTCTGTTTTCTGTGAGTGGTCCCCAAGCCTGCAGCATCAGCATACCCTGAGAACTCCATCCAAGAACTACTGAATCAGAAGCTCAGGAGTTGAGGCCGTGCAACCTTGGGTTTAACAAGCCCTCCAGATGTTTATAATTCAACATAAAGTCTGAGGACCACTAGTATATGCCAACTGTAGTAAACTTTACTCTTGGCAGTAAATGTTTTAGGAAGGTAGATGGAACCTAACGGAGCAATAAAATATGAGACGTCTCCTTGGGTGGGAGGAGGTGATCTAGGATTTTTAAGGAAGATGTGTGCCTGGAGGTACTGACACAACAGTCTGGGCCAATAGGGGAATCATGCTTCCAACTGAGGTCCGCAGACCTGGCCTGGCCTCGGGCACATTTCGTTACGAGAAAATATATCAAACTGTATCTATAGCCACATGTATTTTAATTATGTTCATAGGATACCTTTTACTTTCTATTCTAAAAAGATGAAAACTAGATTTCAACATAGGAGAAAAAAAATTATTTCATTAGTAAGGATATTTTTTAAAAAATCAGTTTAGGGTGAAAGAGATTAGTATTAGCCAAGCACCTACTATCACTGAACTCTTCACATACCTTCTCTCTCTTGTCTTTTCTATTTTCCCCATTCAGTCTCTGAGAGGCTATACACATTGCTTATGTCCAAACAAGCTGTAAATTACTCCTCCTTTTTTCATTGTTTCAAAACAATATCCCGGCTGGCTTTAACCTTGTTAGCAGGCCTTATCTTCTAAGACTTCACAGGTTCTTTGACATTTTAATCCATTAGTTCATCAACACCCCAATTTTACTTTCAGGAGAGAGATGGATTTCTTCCTTAATTCTCAAAGCTATGACATTTGCTACTACAGACTCATTTTTTCGGTTATTCTTGTGATGAGATTCCCCCCACCCCCAGTTCTTTCTTTGAATGCACGTTAGAGTAAAGGCACTTAGGATCACAAACCATAATCCCCTGTATATGTTTTGTTTGATGCTTTTATCTGAAATCTCAATTTCCCCTGTAGCTTACTTACAGACCTCCAGTTGGAAGGCATCCAAATAGATGTTCATTTAAAGAGTTAATAATTTGCATATAAAAAGAGAATAAGTCAATAATAAAGATCCATATGGATTTTTAGAGCAAGCTTATTCTAATATATTTTTAATGGTAGAAATGCATAAAACCATGATGTGATATATTTTATTTTGGCAGAGAAAAATCTGAATAGAAATTAAACATATAAAAATATACAGTACTAGAGAGTATTTGTCAGTATGTAATCCTCTATAAATCCAAAGCTATAAAACTGAACAGTAAATATAATTCACAATCCTTTTATAAGTTGATATGAATAATAATGTTGAATCGATATAGAAAATAAGCATATACAATGTGTTTGTATATGGATATTTCTGATAGAATAACATTAGTTCCTCAGATAGATTGGCTCTGTTTCTAGTGATGTGAAGAATTTGATAGCAGGTTTTAAATTCTGTATATGGCTTATGAAATCATGCATTAGTTTATGCTCTTGTAAGTAAGAATATTGCTTTCTACCTAGAATTAATATTGTAGCCGATACACGATGCTTAACTGAAGCTTAACTGATTTTGATTGTGCCAAGCTGCCAGAACAAAAATACATTTTCTTATAATTTTAAATGACATAATGAAACGCTGGTTAAAAATGAATCAAATAAGTTTATATGCATCAATTTGAAGGAAAAACAAAATGACATACAGAAAATTTTAAAGTATTAAAGTTGTTATTATATATGTTATTTGTTCAATTTTTTTAAAAATCCATAGAAAATTAGAAATTTTGGCATCTGTAATTTCAAAAATGCATAACAATACTGTACTGTTATGTAGAGAACCTGAAATTCTCAGTATAATATGAGTCAACTATATTTAATAAAGAGAAACACATAAAATTGGAAATAACTAGCTCATGGTCTGTTGATAGCCTTGTTAGACTCCAGCTATGAGTAATAATGCTATCAACAAGGGCAGATTTTCTCTTCTCAAAAGTTGACTCAGGCACATTGGGTGGTTATTACAATCAAATCCATCTACTTGAATAAAGAATTCACAAGCTCATCCAAATTAAGTGCATTCGAAAAATATCTTGTACCACCTACTTATAAGGATAAATGTCAGTCTCTATATCTTCAATTCTGACCTCAAGAAATACAGAAATCAAAGGAACGTATATTTCTACAGAATTCAGTGTTATTCATAAACATTTATGATACTTGGTGTCAGATAATAGCTTTAAAATGAGAACATTTTTGTGGTCTTAAGTGGCAACTTCAGAGGGTTCATTTAATATCTTATATGTTAAGTATAGAGTGATTTTAGTGCTCGTTGTAGACTTGACACATTATCAGTGATTCAAGGAGCGTTTACTGAGTGTCTACCACGTGCCATGTAGACTGGCTTCTGCATTCTTTTTATAAAAGCAAACAAGGCAGACACAATTTTTAACCTCACAGACTTAAAACCTAGTAGAGGTAATAAAGACAATTAAACAAGAAAATTTTCCCAGTGACAAATACTAAGAGATAAACCAATGAGCTAATAAGATAGGGAACTGTTTATGAAAGGTGGATGATAAGCAGGGAGGACATATTGTGAGGGGATGCTGTCCTGTGCCCTCCAGGTTCTCCTGCAGGATGAGAGGATGTATTTCACTGGTTGCTGGAAATGTCTGATCACAGCCATTTCCCCTTGGCTATAAGGAGCCTCCTTCCTGGGACTTCCCTGGTGGTGCAGTGGATAAGACTCCGCACTCCCAATGCAGAGGGCCCGGGTTTGATCCCTAGTCAGGGAACTAGATCCCACACGTATGCTGCAACTAAGAGTTCGCATGCCACAACTAAGGAGCCCACCTGCTGCAACTAAGACCCTGCATGACCAAATAAATATTTTAAAAAAACAAAAAACAGCCTCCTTTCTAACTCCACACCCCCTTCCTGGGACAGCCTGGTCATTTTAGAAGTATGAAGGAACTGCTCTTCTCACCTCAATTTGGGACAGCTGCAAAGATCTATGCCAGCTTCAGAGGTATCCAGAGGTATTACTATTATCACTTCTCCCCAGTCCTACTTCTCCCTCTGCCCTTTGCTCTCTGGCCTCTTTCCCCATGGGTGTTGTACTCCCTAATAAACTTCCTACATTTTGATATCTGTCTCAGAATATGCTACCCACGTAGCACAAACGCCAACATCATGTCCCATGGCTGTCACCTGGGGAGATCTATCCTATAGAATTAAATATCATAGTACAAACACCATGGATGGAAAATAGATGATGGAAACTTTACTAAGAAAGAAATGTGCAAAAAGGGTGCAAAGCCACAATACTGTGGCTACATTGTGGCACTTATATTGTGTGTGTGTGTGTGTGAGGCCCATAGACTGAATATCACACATTGGAGTTCGTGTTTATTCAATGCCATCTGTGCTTATTCAGTACCATAGATACATAAGCAATTGACCAAAAAAAAAGTTTGTTGAGCATCTACTAATCTCTCATATAATCAGTTATGTCAATATTCCCAATAATATTCAAGTTTTTTAGAAAATATAAAAAAGCTTCATTAACTTTAAATTAAGTCCTACTTTCCTCATCTGTAAAATGCATACAATAGCAATTTCATAGAATTGTAACCTTCAAAAGACAAAATATGTGTAAGTCATTTGTGATACATTAATTAAACATAACAGAATAGGTAGAAAAACTGGCTAGGATAGTTTAGTTAGTTATCAAATGCAATAATAAGGTGAAGTGTCAGTAATCCAGAGTAGATAGAGCATCTCAGCAAATGCCACCACGGACTGGGTTCTTTTTATCTTTCTGCTTTGTCACCCTTAGCTCATACGTGGTCTTTGTCCTTAAGCTTGATGTATTATAATCCCCAAATATCTGCTGAATCTTGCTGGGAAGGAAGTAGGAAGGGAATGAGCAAGGATAAAAGTGGTTTTCTCCAAGTGAAACTTTGCCTTTGTGTTGATAAGGCAACCTCTCAATGTTATGTTTTCGGGAAAAAAAATGCAAAAAAATTGCACAAAATTTTGAGCAGAATAAAAATATATAGTAACAATCAGACATGTTATAAACAAACTGAGAAACAACAAAGGCCAAGGGATATTATTACAGCACAGACGGATTGTGGGAAATAAAAACGTATAAAGAGAGGAACTAATAGTGAACTCATAATCAGCAACAACAAGAAGCCTTATTAAATACAGTAATGTCTTCAGTTGCTGAGTAACCTAGAATTCTAAGCCCAGCTAAACTAATATGCGAGAGGCAGGGCAAAATCAATTTTTTTTTTTTTCCGGTACGCGGGCCTCTCACTGTTATGGCCTCTCCCGTTGCAGAGCACAGGCTCCGGGAGTGCAGGCTCAGCGGCCATGGCTCACGGGCCCAGCCGCTCCGCGGCATGTGGGATCTTCCCGGACCGGGGCACGAACCTGTGTCCCCTGCATCAGCAGGCGGACTCTCAACCACTGCGCCACCAGGGAAGCCCCAAAAGCAATTTTAGTTTTAGGCAGAGGCAGGATTTTCCATCCACATAGTCTTGATGAAAGAACTCAGGATGTTCTCTAGGAAGTTATCTTTCTACAGTTCTTTGAATTCATCAAATCCTTTCCTGTCTCAAAGTATTCGGACATGCTTTTCCTTTCGCCTGCAAAGAGCTTTTGCAACTCTACACTCATGTGGCTCCTAATTCACATTCAGGTCCCAGTTTAAATAGGATTTCCTGTGAGATGCTTTCTTGATTACTCAAATGTGAATAATGATTCACAGTATTATTTTTAATCATTCAGATACCTGTTCATTTCCTTTATAGTCTTTATTGCATGTTGAAATTTATACCTCTTTGTGCGTTTACTTAAGATTGCTTTATCCTACTAGTCAATATATATTGAATGCACCTATATCTGTAGAGTAGAAACAATTTAGAGTTATGTGGAAATGTGAAAATTAATTAGTTGTCAGGTCCATAGAAAACTGGAGCTCTAATTGTAAAATTTTGGAAATAATGAATATACAATGCAAACTTTAGAGAGATAAAGCTGTTGCTAGCAGAAAAGATACGATCTCAATTTAACTACAAAAAGATATATATATATATCTTTGTATATGGCAAGCAATCAATTCAAACTGTTGGATAAAGCATACGAATATTATCTGAGGAAAATTGAAGGAATGAATTATTAAGGATAAAAATAATCTATTAAGTACAAAAAAATGAATTGATGAAGAATTGGTCTATTGGTAAACAAGCAGAATAGTATAGAAAAACTGAGCCAGCCTAAAGAAAATTTATAAAGAACACCTTGAAAATATACAAAATTGGAAATGAATTGGTATTTATATCAGATTAATAAACTAGGAGTAGTTTTGTTAAGCTTGCCTTTCAATGGGACACTGAGACTAAAGTCTGCCTGATGGAATGTGGAAGGAACTGGTTTATAGCTCTTCTAGCTCTAGCAAGGAGATATCCCATGGGAACTTCCATGATGTCCCACTTCCTTACCTAAGTACCTAGAACTGAAGGGCTACAAGATGACGAAGCTAAAAGCTGACAGTTACAGATCCCTGAGTCACCACATGGAGAAGAAACACCAAGGAGAGCCTCCTGGCTTCACTGGATTAAGAAATGAGCAAAAAATAAACTTGTATCAGCTGCAGAGATCCGGAGTTTGTTGTAGCGCTTTATCCTTACTAATAGTCTAGCACAATAATATTAGGTTACACCAATTGACATGCTTAGAAAACATTTTGATTGACTAATTCACTGGCAGTTTCAGTGCATAACAAAGGTTACTAGGCTCTTAGTCATTTTTAAACTGACTCATTTTACAAAAAGATGTCTGTCTCTCAGATACACCACCAGGGTCACAGGGACAGAGCTTTTTTGGGTCTTTTTCTTTTAACTGTATAGTTCATCAATTATCTGTAGTGTGTTAAATAGTGCCTGGACACTGAAGGTGCTCAACAAATGATAGATGAATGTATGAATAAATGAATATACTTACAATATGTCTTACTGATTGGTGAAGCAAACAACAAAATGTGTTTATGATTCTAGATTGTATGCAGGCTGGATTGTACTGTGCACAGGAAAAGGAAGAGTCTCTTTACACTCATTTCCCTTTAACAGCAAGCATTCATCACCAATTCAATCTACACATAATAAAGTTTTGTAATAGTTGGCAATACATTCAAATAGTTTTTATAATACATATCCTGACTCTGTGTGATATTTAAAGATTTCTAAAGAATTGCAAATACGGCTATTAACCCTACGGCTAAACCATAAGTTGCAAGTACAATTTAGTACTCATACAGCATCCTTTGTCTCCAGAGAACATACAAATATTAAGTTAAACCCTGAATTGTTAGTCACCAAAATTGTAGATGGAATCAGAAGTTCTTTTTCTATTTTCCAGGCTCCCATGGGGGGAACAGAGAGAGAGAGAGCACTGACTCACACTCAGTGGGGAATGCATCACTCCCACACAATTTTTTCTTAAAGCCATGCACACTTAGTTAAGTAATGCTTTATAACCAAACTTTCCAACCTTCTCTCTACCCACACTGAGAAGAGCCCTGTAATTGTACAAAGCTACAAATGTTCAGAGAAAATACTTTTCTGTGGAAAATATTTCATCTCATTTGATAAATCAGGGTTTCTCCAGGTCCTCCGTGCAGCCCTTTTACGTGAAAGTGGCTCTGTATACAGCAAACTCTCCTGACAGATAAGGGTATTGCCGTTGCTCATAATTCTAGGGAAAATTTAAATAATATACATAGACTTGTGTGTTGAGTTTGACAGACCCAATAGCCAAACAATTCCTACTTCCATTCGTGGAAAAGAAAGAGCAGAAGGGTCAATAAAGGCGAGAAAAAGGAAGTGATCAGAAAGGCCAGTAGAAATAAAACCACAGTGAGTGTTCATAAAAATTAATAGGAAATAATCCAGAGATTAAGATAAAGATAGAAAAAATTCTAAGAGGAAATACAATAATCCAAGAAATGAAAAAATATTAATAAGGATATCTATATAGAAATGGTAAGAAATACACTCTCATATACTGCTGAAGGAAAATGTAAATTTCCATGACATTAAGATAATTTATGAAAATACATCATCAGTTCTTAACTCTGTCCTAGAGTTTATAACAAGAAAATTATTCTAGGAAAATAATATATATATATATATATATATATATACACATATATGTGTATATATATATATATGAATATACATATGAATGAAAGTTTTATGTTCTAAAATAGTCACTCTGCATTATATCTAACAATAATATGTTAAAAAGTAACCTATATGATCGGACCCTTACTGAATACATTATAATTAATCCTTATACGGTAATATTATAAGCCCTTAAATTATGTGCGAAGAATTTTGATGATGCAACAATACTGAGGCTATATAATGTGGAATAACAAAGCACAGGCACAATTTTATGTACATGACTCCAATTATGTATGCACGTATGTATGCACCACACAAACACACAGTAACAAGACATACATGAAATAGGGTTTTTACTTTTGTCCAGTTTTACGTAAGGCCTCAACACTGAGCTCCTCTCCTTCTAAAACAAATGACAAGAAAAATAAAAGTGTGGTAGAAACCTGGTCCTGCACCCACTAGGCCCTGCCCACCTGGAGGGTGTGTAATGGGCGGATCATAGGTGGACAGGGAGACCCTGGGAAGGCCTGTTACCTGAGCCCGGGGGCAGTTTCTCTCCTCTGTCCTGGGAACTGGAATGGAGTTACCTGCCCCACATGAAGACACATCAATTTTTCCAGAGAAAAATCTTAAAAGTGTCCCCTGGTGTTTGGGGGACAGACTGATTCCTCATTCATACTAGAAAAAGTATAAGCAGCCTGTTGCTATAGAGCAGGGAGGTGGTGCTTCCCTCGCAATTGCCTGCACTTTCAGAATTTCTTGGAACAGGAAGGCATAAATGTTTGGGGGTGAGTCTGAGTGGCCCCTGCAGAGAGGAGCTGGATTTGCATCATTTAAAAAAAAGTCCCCCACTTTAAAGGACCAGTCGGGTGGGCAAGATGACACCAACAGAAGAATCCCGCATGGAGTGGACTGTGGGAGAGCTCAGGGTGATGGTAGGTCAGGGGCTGACTGAAGAGGCACTGCGGCAGAAGGGGCTGGCCTGGAGCACCGTGCCTGAAACCACTCCAGTTCATAGGACTGCTCCCTCCTCTGTCCTCTCTTCCAGCCCTGAGAAGTAGAAGGAAGCCTATCTAGTCGGGGCGGGGGTGGTGGTGGGGAAAGCAACGTAGGGAGGAGGGAGCAGAAGATCCCATCCTCACTGCCCGCCGCCTGGCCTGATGCCAAACTGCGGAAACGCAGAAGCTTCGACCCTGAGGTCTACAAACGGAGGGGATTTAACAGAGCGTTTTCCATCTACTGGACACGCCCTCAGAGATACAAAGTGCATGTTGTAAGAAGGAAGTGGTTTCCTCTTAACTCATTTCTGTATCTTTTTCAGCGCCTGCAATGTATAATATTACATGTGGATGATGTTTCAAAAGGAGTATATCAAGTTGAAAGACGAACTGTTGATGTAGAAAAGATTAAAAAGGGTTTTTTTGCTATTGCATTCCTAAAAATATTGTATAACTTGTTATTAAATGAATATTAACCTCTAAAATGTTACTCTTTCCTGGAATACAAGTGGACCATGATTTTTGACAGAGTATTTGCTTTGGGAACAAGATGAGAGATCACAGGTGTACAGATTGAGTGTGCCTTTTACTTTCTGTTGAAATAACCAAACTTAGATCTAGAACCCCAAAGCTAACTCAGTTTTCCAATTTGATCTGAGAAAGATCGAGCATATTTTATTCACAACCTCAGATTGTCTCAGAACTCAGGAATTAAACACCTATTCATAGCATTTATTAACATTTAATCCTCCAGATCGCCTCTATATCCAGAAATCATTATCTGTTACCTATATGAAATTATCAAAACTACCCTATAGGTTAACGTTAATTGGCACATTAAGGTGAACTCATAGGGAGTCTGGAAATATAAACCAGTTTAATGAGTGATAAGTTAAGGCACACAAATGAATCCTTCAGTGTGGAATAACTGAATTGCTTCTCTCCTCTCATTGTGTTGGTGTTTACAAAAGAGAAGCATTAGAAGCCAAAGTTAGGTAAAACAATAAAATCAAATTAGGAAAACAAATAAGTTAGTTCATCTAAAACTAAAAGCAAGTATCCCCATACCTAATTTCCAAGGGTTGCCTCTTGTACAAAGTGGGTCCCTTTGTGGTTGCCGTCATGAATCATGAATTCAACAATGTGGTATTGCGTGGGTGAAGGAATGGAGTTTCTCGGGGAAACAGCGAGTTGGAAAGGTTCGATTCACAACAGAAAAAAAGGCATGGGTCCCACACATCAAGGAAAACATCCAGAGCTAGAAACACTGTTTGGATGTGTCCTCCAGTCAAGGGACAGCCCTTCCTCCTGCTCTACTTAGCGGTGTCTGCAATTGGAACCTGGATGCTGCCTGTCGACACAAATAGTAAGTGCCAGTTGCCCAGAACCTGGAACGTTTGGGTGGCTCACAGAGAGCCAGTTGATAACTTTTGAAAATGTAGTGAGCCCTATGTTACATGTGTAACACATTCCTGGCCAAGGGAGCTCACGTTCTACTGGAAAAATGAGATGAGTTAAAATACATGAAAATAGAATACGGTGAGTGCTGTGTCGCGGCTGGGAATGGTTGCTATAAACACAGTTGGAGAAAATCCGAGTGACTTTCCTACACGGAGAACTTATTCTAACTCCTGTTATTCATGTTAAATTTACTTGTGTCACTGGTAGTTGCTATCATCTCATTTGCTCTTTTAAAATTTTGATGCTAAAAACAGGAATTCAAGAGACTTTAACATCTGCCATCCCTACCTGATAAATGTCCTTTATTTGTACATGTTCTTTTCATCTTATGAACAGGCCTAAGTCTCAGGAGGGAAAAAGTGATTCTACAAATATTTTTTTGATTCTTTTTTTTGCAACTTTAAGTATCCTCCCAAGTTCATAATTGAAAATTAGGCCACAGACATTGTTTGTATAGTCTTTTTTTATATTTTCATGCTATAGCTATTCAATAAAAATCACTCATGCAAAGCTTCTGTAACAAAATTTAAATATAACCCTTTACATACAAAATTGAACAGGGTTAAAAGGTCCTATACTAAACATTATACAAAGCATTCTGGGCTCTAGATATTGCTTCATCTGCTTTGTTTATATGGCATATCTTAAATATACATGCTCTGAAAATACTTTGTCAACTACCTATATTGTCAATAGACTCAATATTTATAATTTCAATGGAATTCTGTTCATAATTTTTAAATAAGTGAAATATATTAGTGGTTATTTCAGTCTGTATGAGCCCAAGTGTTACAGATACTAACACGGTCTAACACAATTGCAAGAAAGAGTTTCTTCCACCATGAAAATGGTATATTTCTTCCAAAGGCACAAATGCACTTACAGATGCAAAAGTAAGGCAATGAAAAATGCAATTCTGTTATACAAGAAGGCAATTTTCTTCTAAATTCCTTTATGTGGAAAATTTTCTTGAAATGCTATAAAATCAATATAATTGGAATTCATTTTGATTTGATTATGACTTTGTTATTATTCAGAATAATTTTCCCTCCTTCAAAAATACAGCTGTAATTATTCCCCAGTTAATAATTGTACAAGATCAGTTTCGTATCATCCAAAAATCAGACGACTAATTATCTAGCATTTTGTTAAATTAACTTCAACTTGTAAATATGAAATCATGCTTATTTTAAGCCTAAAAAAACCAGTGAACAAGTTTCCTCTTATCAATAATAAATGTTAGCTTCTAGTAAACATCTGGTAATTGAGTATGTAAGGTGATACATCATAATAAAAATTTTTTTTCTGACTTTTCACTTCAAATCATGAAAGAAGAGGACTTGGTTATTATATGTTTCATGCATAGTTGAGAAAAATATGCATATTGTTGCATATGTAGTTGAGATGGATCCAGTCCATCTGGTCACAGGCTTGTAAAATAAGAAAAGTTGAAAATGCTTGTGTTCAAATGTCCAGCTACCCCCATTTTCTGTGAATTTTATAGGATCAGTTCATCTAAGGTTAGGGATAAACTATCCCTGCAGTTGCATCAAACCATTTGGTCCATTAAGACTTGACTTTAGCTGCCAAATGACATTTTCCCCTGCATAATACTGTTTGGCATCTGCATTGATCAAATTAACTGGTCACTTGCCAAATGCCCACTTCACTTTGGCACATAGATAAAGACTATGGGAGTGACAGAATGATTTACTAAGTGTCTGAAAGAATTTATATTTCACCCTAATTAAATTATACTCAAAAATAACAATCACCCTTTAGAGTTCCTCTCAAATTAATGAATACTTCCAATTATAAGGAAAAAATACTAAAAATGGAAATTGAATAATCTAGACACAAACAGATGATAAAAGCACTTATTTTAAAAACTATATTTTATTTATGGTACAAATCTTTGTGGTTTGTGATGCTAACTAGAAAAGACATGAATACATTCTAAACTTTCTATAGAATAGTTATGTACAATTTTGAAAGAAAATAGACATATATAAGATACATTACTGTGATTTTTCACTAGGTTCTTAGTCATTTAAAAAATGTTATTCATTGGTACTATTCTCAAGACACTGTCTATTTCTTACGGAAAGAAATTGTAATCTAGAAGGAAAAATAACATATTCTAATGACTAAAATACAAGGAAAGCAAATTGGCCCTGTAACCAAAAAAAAGGGAACCTATTTGCCAGTCCTATCCATATAAAATTAAAATATAACTACCTAGCTTTTACTAAAAGTAAAAATGTTTAAGTGTACTAGAAAATAAAAATTGCATTGAGATGCAGATGGAGAAGAGACTTAGATACATTTGTTGTCTTTTAAGAGGAATACACAGTCCAAGGGAATGTGTCTGGTTATAGTAGAAAGAAGAAAACATCACGACTAATGCGTTTAGATACATACACGTGTATTATGTGTGTAATTCTTCAAGTTACCATATACATACACACACACACATATGTACTAATTCTGATACATCATAAATTAAATTACCCATACACTGGACTTAATGTTTTCTTACACTGTTGGCGATGAACGAGGACTACATTTTTGAGATATTGGACTATAGCAATTAAGCATCATATGTTTCAACCAGAGAAAATTTTGCAAGAAGTTTTCTCTAGAATAGGTTATAATCTTACCAACAGATAATGATGATATCTCACACCACATTACCTCTAGCTCACTGACTTTGTTTTTCATCCTCAAAGGAATCTCCTTTCTGTTTGAAAAGTTCTGATATCCCCACTAATTTTTCTAAATGATTCTAGATCCTACTTCTTCTAGAGCTCCAGCTTAAATGTCACTTTCTCATCTCCTGGTCAGGAGAAATAGGTTAGGATATAATCTCAGAAGTCTTTGTATTGGTTCCTTAATACACTAATGAAACAACAAGTTTCATGAGGCCAAGGTTCTCATGTGTTCTTTCACTGTCTAGTTCTTTTGTTGCAAAGTTCTTTCACATAACACAGAAATAGTTATTATAGGCACTAAAAGATGCTTGTTTTCTTAATGAGTTAATGGCTTAGTCATAATAAATCTTGATTTCAAATCTCTCTG
Source organism: Phocoena phocoena (assembly GCF_963924675.1). Classification (NCBI taxonomy): domain Eukaryota; kingdom Metazoa; phylum Chordata; class Mammalia; order Artiodactyla; family Phocoenidae; genus Phocoena; species Phocoena phocoena. Next base: position 8,677,773 of record NC_089231.1, read on the forward strand.
GTCAACAGGTCCTAACTGTTGAGTTCAACTATTCCAGTATTTCTGTGTCAGCAGTTCTCTGGCTGTATCAAGACCTCCAAACCATTTGTCAATAATCTATACTTTTTTCTTTACTTCCCTGCTGCCTTCATATCAATTCTTAACCAGCAAAAGTGCAAATCAGTTCAATAAAACTTCTCCCTTGTAAACAAGATTCTTTTCCTGAGTCTTTCTCACCATTTGTTGGGCCAAATGTCAAATCAACCGTAATGAACGCTGCACATTACTGGTAAATTCACTTCCCCAATTTCTAAGACATTTTCTCGTGAAATCTCCACTTTCCTTCAGCCTCAATCTCACTAATCACCTAACTGGAAACATCACAGAAGAACAGAAACAGACAAGAAGTATCTCATCTTTCTGCATCCAAATCCAACCTCTACCTACATCTTCACCTTCTGTCTTCTCTCCTGTGACAAAGGAAGAAACATGTACTTTGCTATTTAAGACCAACCTCTCCACCTACTCCTTAGGGTCTTTCCAAGGACTTCATTTCTCACCACAACCCTCTTCTCACCTGCAACATCATTTTTTTCATATCTCAGTAGATGAATCCCCTTGACATATATAATATCTTTAACACCTTTAAATATTCAAGGATACATAAATATATTTGATACATTTAATTATACTAAGATCTTTATATCGTTAAATATGTTAAAGTATCAAAATGCCCTTCCAAGCATCATCCTGGTTTTCCCATCCATATTACAACAAAACTCCTAGAAAATATATATTCACTGCTACCATTGTCTTACCTCTATTTCTATTATCAATCAACATTAATCAGGGTTTACTGTCTCCATCAAAACAAGTCTCATTCAGATCACTAAAATGTTACAGATAGCCAAGACCCTGGGTAGTTATCTATCCGTGTTCTAATCCATGTAGCAGAACTTGATGATGGCCTTGGTCCTTCTTAAAGGGTCTTTTCCCTTTGACTTCTGGGGCAGCCTTGTTTTCCTCTGTTCTCCATGTCTCTTCCTTATTTTCTCTTTATTCTTTCTCTACCTAAGATAAAAGTTGCAATGCTCACTAAATTTCCCACCGTGCCTTGCAGTTAGTCTGGGCACCTGACTGTCCTGGTCTAATGCTCTGTCAGCATGGTTCAGGGGCAGGTGTCTGCTGCAGGGAGCGCTGAAGAATATATTGAGATGGCTCCTTCTCAGAGGGTCCCTCAGTGAATATGGGAAAAAGACTTGACCTCCACACTGAGCGTGGAGTGAACAAGAAATAATCTTTTGTTTTGGTTACTCTCTGAGATTCTAAGTTGGTTGTGGTTATTATTATTTACCACAGAGGTTAGCATTACCATATAAATGGATAAGTTTTGTGGTAATTGCACTTTACTGTTATTATAAACTTCGTTCATTCCTTTCATCTCTTCCCTTCCCCTCCCTCCCTCAATGTCCATGTTGAATTTTACATTATTTTAAAGACTTTAACTGTACCTGTATTTCCATCCAAAGCAATTATAAGCTCCAAAGGCCGAAAAAAAGTTCCAAAAGCTAATTATAAGAGCCTAAAGAAAATCATGTCACATTAATTTGTTAATTTATATAAAATCAAATCATAACTCTCCTTCTCAAAAAGTAATCAAGGGGGCTTCCCTGGTGGCAGAGTGGTTCAGAATCCACCTGCCACTGCAGGGAACATGGGTTCGAGCCCTGGTCCGGGAAGATCCCTCATGCCGCGGAGCAACCAAGCCCGTGTGCCACGACTACTGAGCCTGCGCTCTAGAGCCCACGAGCCACAACTACTGAGCCCGTGTTCTACAACTACTGAAGCCTGTGCACCTAGAGCCCGTGCTCCGCAACAAGGGAAGCCACAACAATGAGAAGCCCGCGCACCGCAACGAAGAGTAGCCCCCACTCGCGGCAACCAGAGAAAGTCCTTGCGCAGCAACAAAGACCCAAAGCAGCCAAAAATAAATAAATTAATTAATTAAAACAAAAGTCATCAAGTACATTAAAGGGTTGCTATAAATAGCATCTTATGTACTGTCACATTGTGTGTAAATCTGACTGTTAACGTGATGATAAAGTACATTTTCTAAGCTATTCAACAAATCTTCAAATAAAAATGAGCTTTTTCAACTGTATATGGAAGCAAACAAAGTATAAATTGATAAATCCAAACTAAAATAGTAGCGAATTGAATTCATTGGTAAATTAAAATGAATAATAAAACATGACAAAATTGCTTACTCTAGAATGGCAGAAATGTTATTACTATAAGGTTATTTATCTAATTTATTCTGCCAAATATAAAATGTGAGGAAAAAATCCTAAACTGTATTAATATAAGCCCAACAACATTTGATTAAATGTTTTAAATGTATTCCAAAAAATAAAAATTCAGTAAATTAGAAAGAGCAGGCTATTCAGACTCAAAGTCTCCATAATCAATCATCATATCACCATCATCATCATTATCATGTTTGTTAAAACATTACACTTTGCCTATAAGATCAGGGGAAAACCTAGGATGCCCATTTTCAACCCTAGTTTTTAGTCAAGCCATTTAAAATTTGGCCAAGTAAATATTTTAACATACTTAAAAGTTACAAATATTAAAAATATGGGGACAAAAATCACTATTCTTTGCATAAGATTATAAACAAGTGAACCACAAGATTATAAACTGAATAACATGAAAACATATTAGGGCCAATCTGATTATATGTTAGAAAATAAATATCTACAAACCATAGCATCTCTTATAGTCCAGAATTGACCTGAGAGGAACTATAATTTCCAAAATATAGCCAAAAAAGATATAAAATATCTAAGAATAGACTGAATAGGAAATTCATAGAAAGTTTATGAAGAAAATAAAGAAACTTCTTTAAAGGAGAAAAAAGACCTGAATAGTGTGAACAGTTATCAATGATGTATACAGCCAATCTCTAAATTAATTCACAAATTTAATGTCACCCACATCAAGGGGATCATAATGGGATTTTCTTTAGAAACACAGAACAATAATATGAAAAGTTAACTGCCAATATGAGTGTGATAAAAGAACCAAGAAGACCTGGAAAAGAAATACTCTGCAATCCTCTATGAGTTAAAATACAGTAAAGGCACAATATTAAAACCAGGTGGTATTATGACACAAATAGACAAACAGATGAGTTTAAAGAAGGGAGAAACCCAGAATTATGTCTAGATAGTCAGGATTTATGTGAGTTGTCCATTGCTAATGAAAGTAAATTGATAATACTTTTTTAGAGACAACTTGGCAATGCTAATAATGAAAATGGGCCCAACTTTTGACTCAGTGATTGCAAAAGTAATAATCAGGTATGTGCTAAAGATAACCTAAATATCACTTATTGGGCTTCAGTTAAATGCATTACTCTTGATGCATTATAATGCATCCATTAAAATCATTTTCAGAAGAAAATGTAATGATTTTATAAAACATTCCTTTTAACGTTTGTGATATTTTCTGTATTTTCCAAAATTTCTACATGAATTCACATTATTTTTGTTACCAAAATAAGACAATTTAAGAGTTGTTTTAAAATAATTACTGCTCTAAGCATAATTAGCTAATTTTTTTTAACATTGACACTTAAGATTTGTGAAAATGTGTTAGATTTTTAGTGCAACTTTGAGTTTCATTAATCAAATAGTGGGCTATTTTTGTATGGATTATGTACAAATAAATAGGAATCTAAGTATCAATTACTTGAAACCTAAACCAAACCTAAGAGAAAATATTTTATACTTTATAAAATTTGGTATAATTTTAGCAATAAAGAGGAAATGTCATTTAACTGAGAATAGGGAATTTTCTGTGGGCAGTTTCTTCTCAGAGCAAACTTCTCTGAAAGGTATGTGGATTTCTATTGAATCCTATGGGCATAAAACTACAATTATTGTTAAATATCCCAGGGAAGAAAAGCAAAAAATATTGATTATGAGAAAGTCTGAAGAACTGAGGTCCCATTGGGTTGGTCTACACAGATTCATGGAGGGAAATTTTTTTTTTAATGAGCCACTGTAGGAGATGGGATGTGCTTTTCCTCTGCACACAACAGGGACGGGGTTTGTGAATCACTGAATGAAAGAAATCACTTGTAGAATGGCCCAAGAGAGTGCAAAATTTCTAGGCAATTGCTTACGATATCATATTATTAGGTAACAATGATAGTACACAGAAAGCCTGTCAACCTCAGAAAAATTCTCAAACCACATATATCAACTTGGAAACAGACCTGGAGTTCATAGCCTTAATTTATCATGTTAGTATCCTCTCAATGAGACAAAAATATCCAAAATATTCAAATGATACACTTCAAAAGACTCAGAATCAGTTTGACAATATCTATAACAACTGTTAGAGGTTAAATTAGAAAAATAAATTCACAGAGAATTCTCAAACATTATCGTAGACTGCACAGTAGGTATCAGCTTCCCTACTCCAGTATTTGGTGAGAGTCCTGCTATACAATGAATTGCTCTATAATCTCCTTACTGTTTCCTTAAGACAAAAATAATAAGTGAAATATTTAATAAGCAAACTTCTGCTTTCCCTTAACCTATGGGATGCTCATGAGAAAACAGTGATTAGAAATTTTAGCCATAAGAAGACAGGGGCAGGCAAAATTCCCAGAATAATTAATCATGAAAAATTAATCTCACAGTATAAAAGTATAGATAGAGTTGGCATTGGTGCCTTGGGTAGATGCCTATTTGACTTTGGGCATTGCTTCTTGTAATCTTTCCATGTGACATGCTTTAAATTCTCAACTACTTTGTATGCCCCTTGAGGGATTGCGATGTCATAGGAATCTTTAAATTTCTCACAGCTTTTAACAGTGTTTTTCAACATAGTGTGAGGCTGAAGGAGATCATTTTGACAGATTATACTTTTGCCTATTAAAAAAACATATCTAAATGTTTTAAATTATTTCTGGTAAATTTTACTTTTAATAATGATCTCTGGAAAAATATCTGACAGTCTGTTTATTTCAGGTCAACAACTGCAACATTTTTCTTAAAAAAAAAGAGGTATTTAGTAGTTTAATTTTATTCTAAATTATATTAATAAAATGGTTAAATATAAATCAAATTGCCAATAAAAATGCTGATAAAATTTGTAAAATCAGCAATGATTCATAGTTAATTCCTTTTTATCAGCCTATTTTTTATATAATTTACATAGAGTGGCTCAGGCCTTGCAAAGATTGGTGCTGCAGAACTTAAAGATGCAATGAATTCAATGTTTGTGGAATTTGCAAAACAGCAAAAAGCAAATCTATGACTATTTTGTGTTAGAAAAAAAATTAGTCAGCACTTAAAAACCTAGTTCCTAAACAATAAGCTACCTGCCATGATTTTGAAGGTTGCTTTTTCTGAAAAAAAAATGTTCTTTGTGAAAAAATACCCTACTTATGCAAAAATAAAAGGAAAATATACACAAATATACATTTGCTGAGGGTCAGGGAGACAAATGGATGAATATGTGAAAGAGAAACTGTAAGGAAGTAAGACGGAATGTAAACCTGAGAAGCAACAATAAGTGATAACCAGTTAGCTAAAGCAATGGTCAGATGAAGAAGTGATTCTAATTACATACAATTTGAAAATACTTTTGCAAGCACACATTAAGGTCCACATACCAGTAACAAAAAGAAGTATGGAAAAATTGGAGCTAATCAAAATGAATTTGATTAAAAGCTCACTGAGAAAAATTTGATCAAAAAATATTTTATAATGATTAATTACTAAAACTACAGACAGTGTTCTCTCAGAAAGTAATGTTTTTATATCCCATATACTTATTTCACATTGTTTTTCTTGAATACTGCTACCTTGACTGTAACGAAATATTTGTCTTCAGACTTATATACATACTTTACTGCACACTAAAATCACATTTAGTTTATTTACCCCTTGAGTCAAATTATGAAACACATGTACATAACAAAACATTCTTTATATTGCACCTTTAATCTAGGATGCAAGGATTACCCTAGGTACCTACTACAGAAATCATTACAAATTCCACACATGTTGTATGTAACTAATTGAAGTGTTTCATGTTAAGCAATTTTATTTTAAAAATACGGTATATTGCATTCAGAAAATACTAACATCAATATATTATTAATTACTATGTGCTAGGGACTATTCTATGCTAATTACAAATGTGAAATAATCTAATTCTCAAAAAACTCATGGCATTATTATATCAAAATTTTACAAATGAAGAAACTGAAATAACATAGATGAATACAGATGCAAAAATCCTCAACAAAATACTAGCAAACAGAATCCAACAACAAATTAAAAGGATCATACACCATGATCAAGTGGGATTTATCCCAGGGATGCAAGGATTCTTCAATATACACAAATCAATCAATGTGATACACCATATTAACAAATTGAAGGAGAAAAACCATATGATCATCTCAATAGGTGCAAAAAAAGCTTTTGACAAAATTCAACACCAATTTATGATAAAAACTCTCAAGAAAGTGGGCATAGAGGGAACCTACTTCAACATAATAAAGGTCATATACGACAAACCCACAACAAACATCATTCTCAATGAGGAAAAACTGAAAGCATTTGCTCTAAGATCAGGAACAAGACAAGGATGTCCACTCTCACTACTATTATTCAACATAGTTTTCCAAGTCCTAGCCATGGAAATCAGAGAAGAAAAAGAAATAAAAGGAACACAAATTGGAAAAGAAGAAGTAAAACTGTCACTGTTTGCATATGACATGATACTATACATAGAGAATCCTAAAGATGCCACCAGAAAACTACTAGAGCTAATGAATGAATTTGGTAAAGTAGCAGAATACAAAATTAATGCACAGAAATCTCTTGCATTCCTATATATTAATGATGAAAAATCTGAATGAGAAATTAAGGAAACACTCCCATTTACCACTGCAAAAAAAAGAATAAAATACCTAGGAATAAATCTACCTAGGGAGATAAAAGACCTGTATGCAGAAAACTCTAAGACATGGATGAAAGAAATTAAAGATGATACCAACAGATGGAGAGATATACCACGTTTTGGATTGGAAGAATCAATACTGGGAAAATGACTATGCTACCTAAAGCAATCTACAAATTCAATGCAATCCCTATTAAATTATCAATGGCATTTTTTATAGAACTAGAACAAAAATCTGAAAATTTGTATGGAGACACAAAAGACCCTGAATGGTCAAAGCAGTCTTGAGAGGAAAAAACAGAGCTGGAGGAAACAGATTCCCTGACTTCAGACTATACTACAAAGCTACAGTAATCAAGACAATACGGTATTGGCACAAAAACAGAAATATGGATCAATGCAACAGGATAGAAAGCCCAGAGATAAACCCACACACCTATGGTCAACTACTCTATAACAAAGGAGGCAAGGATATACAATGGAGAAAAGACAGTCTCTTCAATAAGTGGTGCCGGGAAAATTGGACAGCTACATGTGCAAGAGTGAAAATAGAACACTCCCTAACACCATACACAAAAATAAACTCAAAATGAATTAGAGACCTAAATGTAAGACTGGACACTATAAAACTCTTAGAGGAGGGGCTTCCCTGGTGGCGCAGTGGTTGAGAGTCCACCTGCCGATGCAGGGAACATGGGTTTGTGCCCCAGTCTGGGAAGATCCCACATGCTGTGAAGCAGCTAGGCCCGTGAGCCATGGCCGCTGAGCCTGCACGTCCGGAGCCTGTGCTCCGCAATGAGAGAGGCCAAAACAGTGAGAGGCCTGCATACCACACAAAAAAGAAAAAAAACTGAAACCATTTCCACTAAGATCAGGAACAAGACAAGGTTGCCCACTCTCACCACTATTACTCAACAGTTTTGGAAGTCTTAGCCACAGCAATTGGAGACGAAAAACAAATAAAAGGAATCTAAATCGGGAAAGAAGAAGTAAAGCTGTCACTGTTTGCAGATGACATGATACTATATGTAGAGAATCCTAAAGATGCTATCAGAAAACCAGTAGAGCTAATCAATGAATTTGGTAAAGTAGCAGGATAAAATTAATGCACAGAAATCTCTTGCATTCCTATACACTAATGATGAAAATCTGAAAGTGAACTTAAGAAAACACTCCCATTTACCATTGCAACAAAAGGAATAAAATACCTACGAATTAACCTACCTAAGGAGACAAAAGACTTGTATGCAGAAAATTATAAGACACTGATGAAAGAAATTAAAGATGATACAAACAGATGGAGAGATATACCATGTTCTTGCATTGGAAGAATCAACATTGTGAAAATGACTCTACTACCCAAAGCAATCTACAGATTCAATGCAATCACTATCAAATTACCAATGACATTTTTCACAGAACTAGAATAAAAAATTTCACAATTTATATGGAAACACAGAAAACCCCAAATACCAAAAGCAACCTTGAGAAAGAAAAATGGAGCTGGAGGAATCGGGCTCCCTGACTTCAGACTATACTACAAAGCTAGAGTAATCAAGACAGTACAGTACTGGCACAAAAACAGAAAGATAGATCAATGGAACAGGATAGAAAGCCCAGAGATAAACCCACGCACATATGGTCACCTTATCTTTGATAAAGGAGACATGAAAGAACGCTCAACATCATTAATCATTAGAGAAATTTAAATCAAAACTACAGTGAGATATCATCTCACACCAGTCAGAATGGCCATCATCAAAAATTCTGCAAACAATAAATGCGGGAGAGGGTGTGGAGAAAAGGGAAGCCTCTTGCACTCTTGGTGGGAATGTAATTTGATACAGCCACTATGGAGAACATTATGGACGTTCCTTAAAAAACTAAAAATAGAACTACCATATGATCCAGCAATCCCACTACTGGGCATATACCCTGAGAAAACCATAATTCAAAAGGAGTCATATACCACAATGTTCATTGCAGCTCTATTTACAATAGTCAGGACATGGAAGCAACCTAAGTGTCCATCATCAGATGAATGGATAAAGAAGATGCAGCACAAATATACAATGGAATATTACTCTGCCATAAAAAGAAACGAAATTGAGTTATTTGTAATGAGGTGGATAGACCTAGAGTCTGTCATACAGAGTGAAGTAAGTCAGAAAGAGAAAAAAAAATACTGTATGCTAACACATGTATATGGAATCTATGAGGAAAAAAAGATCATGAAGAACCTAGGGGCAAGACAGGAATAAAGATGCAGACCTACTAGAGAATGGACTTGAGGACACGGGGAGGGGGAAGGGTGAGCTGGGACAAAGTGAGAGAGTGGCATGGACATATATACACTACCAAATGTAAAACTGATAGGTAGTTGGTAGCAGCTGCATAGCACAGGGAGATCAGTTCAGTGCTTTGTAACCACCTAGAGGGTTGGGATAAGGAGGGTGGGAGATGTAAAATGAAGAGATATGGGGATATATGTATAACTGATTCGCTTTGTTATAAAGCAGAAACTAACACATCATTGTAGAGCAATTATACTCCAATTAAGATGTAAAAAATAATTAAATGAAAAATAAAATAAAATAAATAATAGTGAAATGTAAAAAAAAAAAGAGAAAATGCTGATATTCCTTAGATATAGTTAAGAATAAGTTTGAAAGGTCCTTAGCCAGGTAAGTACAAAAACGAAGAGTAAATATTTAAAAATTTTAATAGCAGTTTGTCAGTGATTTTAAGTCTGTTGAATTCAATTTTTTTTTTTTTTTTTGCGGTACGCGGGCCTCTCACCTTTGTGGCTTCTTCCATTGCGGAGCACAGGCTCTGGACACGCAGGCCCAGCGGCCATAGCTCATGGGCCCAGCCGCTCCGCGGCATGTGGGTTCTTCCCGGAACGAACCCGTGTACCCTGCATCGGCAGGCGGACTCTCAACCACTGCACCACCAGGGAAGCCCTGAATTCAATTTAAAAATAAAATGGGGACTTGTATTTTTAACATCTTTCTTCCCCATTCTTTTTAGAACTAGTTTGCTATAGCCACCAATAATTTCTTAACTGTGGAATCCAATACACACTGCATAATGCTTTTCTTCAAAGCTATGTTGAATTTGACATCCCTCTACTTTGAGGCAACCACTCACTCCTGGCTCTCCTCCCATTCAAACTCCTGACTCTTTTTCCTCTATCCTCCTCTTAAAAGATAATATTCTTCAGGACTCCCTGACTTTGAGCCTCTCCTCTTCTTACTCTCATGTAACTCTTCAATAATTGCCAGTAATGACAACTCTCAAATCTTTATTTCTAGCATAGACGGCCTTCTGAACTCCATTTCGTGGGGTGTTTCTCTACCTAAATATCCCCAGGCCCTGAAAACTCACATGTTTATCTGACAGCCTAGTGAACTTGCACTAGCTAACTTGGTGAATGGGAAACAAAAAACCCTGAAAATTATTTTAGGCTCTTCATTTTCCCTCTTCCTCCACATCTACACATTGAAGGGCTAATAATTCAACCTTCTACCAAGGAAATTTAAATTTTGATATTCAAAAGGAAAGAATAATAAAAATTTTCACACATCTTAACAACTTTTTCGGGTAATGCATAAGCTTCTCAAAGCTTATGCATTACCCTAAAAAGTTACTACAAAGGTAGTAATACTCCTTTCCTAAAGGCAAATCTCACATCTATTGACAAAAAATACTCAAAAAAAACAAAAAAAAAAAGAACGTATGGACACCAAGGGGGGAAAGCGGCGGGGGTGGTGGTGGTGGTGGTGGTGTGATGAATTGTGAGATTGGGATTGACATTGCATACACTGATGTGTATAAAATGTATGACTAATAAGAAAATAAATAAATAAACATTAAAAAAATACAATAACCAGTAAAAGGATAAGTATGAAGATGTAAAATAGGACATCAAAATCACAAAATGTGGGTAAGGGGAGTATAAAAATGTAGATCTTTTAGAATGTGTTTGAACTTGAAAGACTATCAGGTTTTAAATTTTATTTATTTATTTATTTATGGCTGTGGTGGGTCTTTGTTTCTGTGTGAGGGCTTTCTCTAGCTGTGGCAAGCGGGGGTCACTCTTCATGGCAGTGCACGGGCCTCTCACTATCGCAGCCTCTCTTGTTGAGGAGCACAGGCTCCAGACACACAGGCTCAGTAATTGTGGCTCACGGGCCCAGTTTCTCCACGGCATGTGGGATCTTCCCAGACCAGGGCTCGAACCTGTGTCTCCTACATCGGCAGGCAGACTCTCAAACACTGCGCCACCAGGGAAACCCATGACTATCAGTTTTAAGCATGTAGATTTAGTTATGGGTCAACATACTTAACCCCATGGTAACCACAAATCAAAAACATACAACAGATTCACACAAACCAGAACGAAAGGAACTCAAACCTACTACAAAAGAAAATCATCAAACCACAAAAGGAAAAACAAACAAACAAAAAGAAATGAACAAAGAACTACAAAAACAACTGGGAAAACAGGGATTAAAATTCCCTGCAAACAAAAGTCCAGAACTGGACAGCTTCACTGGGGAATACTACCAAACATATAAAGAACTTACACCTATCCTTCTCAAACTATTCCAGAAAACTGAAAAGGAGGGAACATGCCCAAATTCATTCTACGAGGCCACCATCACCCTGATATTAAAACCAGACAAAGATACTACAAAAAAAGAAAATTACAGGCCAGTGTCTTTGATGAATATGGATGCAAAAATACTCGACAAAATATTAGCAAACTGAATTCAACAATACATAAAAGGGATCCATGGTCAAGTTCAATTCATTCCAGGGTTGCAAGGATGGCTCAACATATGCAGATCAATCAATGTGATGCAGCACATCAACGAAAGAAAAGACAAAAACCATGGTCATCTCAATAGTTGCAAAAAAGGCATTTGACAAATTCAACATCCATTCATAATAAAAACTCTCATCAAAGTAGGTATAGAGAGAATATATCTCCACATAATAAAGGCCATTTACAAAACAAAAGAAACCAAGGTAAAAACAAGTTAAACATTCCCAAGGGCACACGGCAAGTATACGGGAAAGATGGGATTAGAAAACAGCAGAAAAAATAAAACACTAAATAATACAATTTAAATGATAAAGTCTAAATGTGCATATTTTTAAAGAATAACATATAAGAATCTCAGCACATCATTTCCCCAAGTTTGGTGTCAAACAGAAGCATCAGGTGTTTTTCTTACAAGGTATGGAAAAACATTTTTAAAAGAAAAATTATGTTAGATAAAAAAAATCATGAATATTTATGCTACTTCTAATTTATAGTAGAAGTTCTTGTTCTTTATGTTTTGATTTATTTAATCTAAAAATAAACTCCTAGCTATATTCTTCTCGTAAGAAATGTGATATCCAAAAATCTTGAAAGATAAAGAAATAAGTGCTCTTTAAAGATTTACTACCAATACTGTATCTCTGTTTGCTGTTGAAATACAGTCTATGATTACCATAGCAATAAATATGCTAAATATTTCTCATTTGCTAATATATTTTATGGAAGTCTCTCATTCTGACAGCTTAAAAGGAACCTAAATTTCTCATTCTCAAATTCAATAAGGGAAATAGCCAGGGCTGATAGATTTACATGATCAAAGATTTGCTAAAAAGTAATGAAATTGTATTTCAAGGCTATATAATTTGCTCTTTCCAGAATGAATATGTATATGTAAGTTACAAAATATCTTTACTCTTGTTGAATTAAATAATTTTTATACCCCCATTGATATGAGGGTGCTAATATTTTTGATTATATACTTCTCACATTGATAAATGAAAAAAATCATTCATCAAAAATATCTTGTTATACAAATTAATACAAAAGAAAAATTATAGTTTAAAGTATTAAGTTTTTTGTCAATCTATATGTTGGAAAAAAAAATAAGACCCTGAAAAATAACATCAAAAAAAAGTGAATTTTGTGGCACGTATTTTATCACTGTGTATAGTATGGTAATTAACATATACTGCTTATTTACTGGGTTAACAAATATTTAGGTAGCTACTGTGTACTAGGCCCTGTGTAGTTATGAAGAAAATATAGGAATCGACCTTATAGAGCTTACGGTTGCTGATAGGGCATCAGGAAAAAACAACACAAGACAAAAACTCTACTCCTATGGGAGAGGCAGGAATACACGTTACGTTCAGCATTGTATCTGGAGAAAGGGCAAGAACACTTGAAAAGGCCACTTCCCTGATACTGAGTTCACAGTGCCTGCCTGAGACTGAGGTTCAGTCAGAACCTCAGGAGGTATTTCACTCTCCCATCCCCTCAATATCACACATAACAAAATAACAGTCAAACGTAGCAGGGAGAGCTGAAAGACAGAGATGTTCTCTGGAGAGCAGTGTAGAGGGATAAACCAAAGTAAAGAGTTGATCAGATATTGAGATGAACCCTCTGACATATTAACCAGAATCCAAAACACCCCAAATCAGATTAGATTAACATAACTCACACTCTATAGAGCTAACCAAAGGAAAGTCTTGCTCATCTCCAGGCATAAACAAAAACGTATGTACTTACTGTGTTATTCAACTTGTCCAGCATTCAACGAAAGATTATTACTTATATAGAATGGCTTAAATGGCAAGAAAACACAGTCTGGAGAGATAAAGCAATCATCAGAATGAGACAGCTGAGTATGACAGATTTGTTGGGACTATCAGACAGGGATCACCAGTAGACTGCACAGCTATGGAAAGAATCATGAAACTGGAGACAGATCATTAGAAACTAATTGAACTGAAACAGTAAGATTAAAGAAAAGTGGAAAAAGAGTATCCAAGGGCTGCAGGAAAGTATCAAACAGTGTAAAGCCACACCAAAGTGTCAATGGAAACTATGGGGTATGTAGTAACAATGAAGCCCTCCACCCGTCAGTGGGATGGTAACAGAAGAGGCCTCGTGGGGACCCTGAATTTACACCCCTGCCCAGCGGTAATGAGAACTCTCTCACCTGTGGGTGATAACAGACGCTGAGCAGGGAAACTGGAAACTTTCACCAAAACTGGGAAGTACCGAGGTGTTATACCCCTCCATCTCCTGAGGTAGTGTCAGAGACAGCCAGATAAAACAAAAGTTTTAAATGAGATCCAGAGTCTTATAACATAATGCCTCAGATGTTCAAATTTCAGTTAAAAAAAATCATCCGTCATACCAAGAACCTGGAAAATCTCAACTTGAATGAGAAAAAATCATTAACAGACATTAGTACTAAGATGACAAACATGTTGGAATTATCTGACAAGGATTTTAAAGATACCATCATAAAAATATTTCAACAAGCAATTACAAACACTTGAAACAAATGGCAAAAATAGAAATTCTCAATAAGAAACAGAAAATCTCAATAAAGAAAGAAAATATATGCAAAATAATGTAACAGAATTGTAGAAGTGAAAAGAACAATACGTAAAAATTTTTTTTAAAAATCAGTGCATGGGCTTGATGGCAGAATATAAGGGACAGAGGGGGAAAAATCATTGCACTTGAAGATAGAACAATAGAAACTACCCAATGAACAACGGAAAGAAAATAGGTGGAAAGAAATGAACAGAGCCTCTGGGACTTGTGAGATGAGCATGGAAGGTCCAACATGTGTGTCACTGGAGTCCTAGATAAGAGGAGAAAGAGATGAAGGCTGAAAAGGCACTAGAAGGAATAATGGCAACAGTTATGATCTTACAGATTCAAGGAGGTAAGCAAACACCAAACAAGATAAACTCAAAGCAATTCACGCCAAGATACATCATAGTGAAACTTCTGAAAACAGAAGACAGAGAAAATCTTAGAAGCAGTCACGGTAAATAATGCTTTACCTATGGGGGAAAAAACAGATTTCTCAGAAGAAACCATTAAACTGATAAGACATGGCTCAACATTTTTCAAGTGCTGGGGGAAAAACATGATTTGTCTAGAATTCTATCTCAAGCAAAATTATCCTTCAAGAATGATGCGAAAGTGAAGACATTCTGAGATAAAAGAAAACTAAGAGATTTTGTCAGCAGTAGACCTATGCTAAAAGAAGGCTAACAAAAGTTCTCTAAAAAAAAAATAATTTTAAAAAATAAATCTTAGAACATGAAGAAAGAAGGAAGCAAAGAAAGGGGGAAAATGTGGGTATCATAGACTTTCCTTCTCCTGAGTTTTCTAAATTATGTTTGATAGTTTAGGCACAAATTATAACACTGTCCAATGAGGTTCTCAAGCGTCATAGAGAAAATATTTAGATAGTTCTGTTATAAATAGATGACAACACGGGGAAGTAAAGGTGGGTTTCTATACCAACTGGATTGGTTTAATGGTGACACCAGTAGACTCCGTTATGTATACGTGTGGTTTTACTATTTGATAGCGCCAAATTGTTTTCTAAATGAGGTATAATTGTTCCCATTTCTTTACATTCTCATACTTGTACTGTTAGACTTTTAATTTTTGCTAGTCTAATAAGTGTGAAAAATATATTGTTTAATCATTTTAAGGTGCACATCCCGGATGACCATAAATTTAGGCATCTTTTCATGTGTTGATTGGTTATAGTTTCTCCTCATGCGGATGCCTGTTGAATCATCCCACTTCCTAATATATGGTGGAAGTGTATTTATTGTCTGGGTGCTATGAATGCACTGGTAGCTCTAGGATCTGAAAAATAATTTTGGGATCATTAAGAATTTTCATAAAGTTCTTGTATTCCTGAACACCAGGCCCCTGTACCTCACACTGGCATTCACAGCACATCACATATTTCCTGATGAAACTAATGCTTCTTTAAGGTTCCATGATCCTGTTGGTTAATGGATTATTTTAATCCTGTGCAAATTATAGTACAACATATGATTAATGATCTTGAAGAAAATGAAGGAACCCTGAACTGGTGCTATCACTAAGAAAAGAACAGGCATGGTAAATGGTCTAAACTTATCAGTTAAAAGGGGAATACTGTTAAATTGGTCACAAAACCATGTCCCAAGACACAGCTGGTTATAAAAAGGAAAAAGAGGATGGAGAAAGAATGCCATGAAAAACATGAGCAGAAGAAAACTGGGGTTAGCTATATGAATTTCAACCAAATAAGATAGTTATGAACTGAATATTTCTGTGCCCCACCTTCCCAAATTCATATGTTGACACATTAACCCTTAATGTGAGTAGTTGGAGATGAGGCCTTTGGGAGATAATTAGGCTTAAATTAGGTCATCAGAGTGAGGCCTCATGATGTGATCAGTGGCCTTATAAGAAGAGGAAGATCTCCCCACCTACCCCTACCCCAAGCATAGAGGAAAGGCCACATGAGGACAAGGAAGGCAGCTATCTGCAAGCCAGAAAAAGAGTCCCCACCAGAACCCAATCATGTTGGCACCCTTGTCTCAGACTTCCAGCCTCCAGGACTATGAGAAACAAATTTCTACTGTTTGAGCCACCCAGTCTGTGGTATTTTGTTATGGCAGCCTGAGCTGGTTAATACAATGATGTAACCAGAAATCTTAAACAAAAACTAAATTCACAAGCAAGAATCGATAATCAATCAAGAAAAGCCAAATCATAAAAGAAGCACCATATTAAACACAGTGTATTCCCTTCAAAGAAACAGTTAAAAGCAGAAAAATTTAGATATTATTAATAACCTCAGAGAGATACAAGAGAATTTTGTATCAATAAAAAGTTAACCTGAGATTTTGGAAATTAGGATTTGGTCATGGAGATGAAAATGATATAGTATGTGAGCTGAATAACAAAAAGGGGCAGCTGAAGAGTGCATTTGTTAGCTCAAAAATCAAGTCAAGAAACTACTCTAGAAAGTACTGCAAATGACAACTTGTAGAAAGCATGAGATAAAACTGAAAAGAAACAGAGAGCATATCAAGAACTTTAAATATCTACCTAACTGAATTTCCAAAAGAAGAAACATCTGTGGTTATATAATGTGAAGCAAGAGGCATGGAAACTTTCTGCAACTTAAGACAAACATCATCTCTTTTTTGGCCTTCCAAGTTCCTGATTTGACATATCCACCACAACATATCTGG